>NW_027183674.1:0-119282 GCF_041296385.1 Aphelocoma coerulescens | reverse complement strand
AAGTCTCAACCCCGTTCAATTTAATTAAGCAAAGCATGATTAGTAGAAAAATACTACGCTAGGCTAAATGGTGGAGTCGATTTGTGGTAATAGTTATTTGGTTACTATAGTTTGGTGGTGTCTTTCCCCCTTTCACATGTCGTGGGTCACACTGAGGCTTTCTAGTCCCACTCCTGAGGCAGTTCTGCAAGCATTGCTCTAGTATCCCAATACAGGGGTTCTTTCCTCCACAGCTTTTTACTCCTCTGCCTCGCTCGTCGACCCGGTTGCTTCGGGCCACGAGGGGTACTATCTTCTCGGCAGCAGGAGTATTCTTCAGGAGGTCCTTGGGATCGAGCCTGTCGGGTTTCTTGCCTCTTAATGTAGGAGTTCCAATTACGGTTCTTAACTTCTGGAGTGTTACACTGGACTCCCCTCAGGCGTTTGTGACAAATGCTGTCACAGATGTCAGCTACAAAGGGGGCCGGTAAGTTAAAGTTGTAACAATAATAATGGGGATTAATTCCCTTAAATACTATTTCCCACCATTCACTTGACCCCTTTTTTAGAATTCCTCGTGATACTGCATGTGCTAGAGCCCAATTAGTAAATTGACCTTGAAGCTTCCGGCAGGGGATGCAAACTCCTCTGGGGGGAGTTCCCCTTTCACAATGACTCCACCACTTTTCCCTGCATACTATACATATATAACAAACAAAAGGATAACATCTACAATTAGAATTCCCACACCTTATTCTAACATCATTTTTAAAAATTAGTCCTTCATCTGTATACAGAGGATTGGGTAAATACTCGATTTTGTATTTGCTCATTTACAGTCTTTTCTTTGAATTTTCAATTTTAAGTCTCCAGGAGGACTGGTTACTTGCCACTGGGGGGATGGCTTTTCCACAGGTCCTTTAATTCTGCTTGCATGCGTCCATTCTCTTTCAGCTGTTCTTATTGCTGTTTTTGTAGTAAGTAGAACAAGATAAGGTCCCTCCCATTGTGGGGTTAATGAGGTTTCTTTCCATGATTTGATTAATACCCAATTTCCTGGTTGAATTCGATGTAGTTTAAGTTCTAGCGGGGGCCTTTGAGTTATCATGCCCTTTTTCCATAATTCTTCTCTATATCTCATTAAGGTAATAATGTAATGATTCATGTTTTGGTCTCTTAGATTTGGGTGATCTTGAGGTTCCCCCACATTATAAGGCATTCCATACAGCATCTCAAAAGGGGAGATTCCCATGTCAGATCTTGGTTGAGTCCGTATGTTTAACAAAGCTAATGGTAGACATTTCACCCACGACAACTTGGTTTCAAGCATAAGCTTTGTCAATTGCTTCTTTATTTCTCCATTCATTCTTTCTACTCGTCCTGAACTTTGGGGATGCCAGGGGGTATGATATTTCCACTTTATTCCCATAATTCCCATTACTTCTTTGATGATTTTAGATACAAAGTGGGGTCCTCGGTCGGAGTCAATAGTCTCAATTATTCCATATCTAGGGATAATATTTTCTAATAGAACTTTGACCACTGTCTGTGCTGTTGCCCTTGCTGTGGGAAATGCTTCGACAAAATGCGTTAGATGGTCTACTATAACTAATAAGTATTTACTTCTTCTTACTTTGGGCAATTCGGTGAAATCTAGTTGTATGTTAGCAAAGGGCCTGTGTGCTAGTGGTCTCCCTCCCAATGGGCGTTCTCTTAAATAAGCCTTATTCACTTTAAGGCAAGTTATGCAGCCTTTAACAATTTGTTTTGCCAAATTATATATTCCAATACACATATACTTAGCGGCAAACTGGTCTGCTAGTGCTTGTGTTCCCCAATGAGTTTGGCTATGTATCCTTTGTAAAATTTCCACTGCTATTGATTTAGGTAGTGCTACTCTTCCATCTGGGAGTTTCCATTCTCCTTCTGAATTTTCTTTTAGCCCCATTTGTGATAGTTTCTCTTTTTCTTGTTCTGTAAAACTATAAATGCACCTAGTTTTATTGGGGAATTTCTCCTTTGGTTGGTTCTTATCCTGAACTTGTCGTATAACCAAAAGTGCTGCCCTTTTTGCTTCTTGGTCTGCTGCGTTATTACCTCTACTTCTAAAATCTATTCCTTTCTGGTGACCTCTGAGATGTACTACAGCAATTCTTCTAGGCTCCCGTAAGGCCTGGAGTAGCTGTCTTATTAGCTCCTGATGGACTAAGTCTTTCCCTTGAGAGTTTATTAACCCTCGTTCTTCCCATATTTTCCCAAATGTATGTACCACTCCATATGCATATTTGGAGTCTGTATATATTGTCCCTGTTTTATTTTTCAGCAATCTCAGAGCTCGTAAGACTGCATACAATTCACAAGCTTGAGCTGACCAGGATCTACTTAGAGGTCCTGACTCTAAGACTTCTGACCCTTCCTCTTTAATGATTGCATAGCCAGATACTCTCTTTCCCTCTATTACCCGAGATGATCCGTCTACAAACAGCCTCTCCCCTTCTTCTAATTCTTCTTCTTCTAAGTCCGGTCGGATTTTGGTTTGTTCTTTTATAGTTAACATGCAATCATGGGCTAATTTATTCTCATTTGGTTCTCCGTATAAGAACTGGGCCGGATTTTGTAGTGTAGTGACCTCTAGTGTTAGCTTTGGGGAATCTAATAAGATCCCTTCATACTTTAAAAGTCTCGAATCTGTTATCCATTTTTCAGCTTTTTGTTGCAATATTCCCCTAATGTTATGTGGAGATAATACCTTGAGTTCCCCATTAAAAGTTATTTTACGTGCTTCTTCTACTAAGAGAGCACAGGCTACCACTGCCTGTAGGCATGTAGGCCATCCCTTGCTTACTGGATCTAATAGCTTTGACAAGTATCCTACCGGTTTCTTTCTCCTAGCCCAATCTTGAGTTAATACTCCATATGCTGTCCCATTTTCAATGTTTACAAATAGATAAAATGGTCTTTTTAAATCAGGTAAACTTAGTACTGGAGCATTAATTAAATCCTGTTGCAGTTGTTCTAAATTCCTCTCATCCTCTCTGCTCCATTTCAATAACCCGTCATGACTGAGCTTGTTATACAGAAATTTGACCTTGGTACTATAATTATCAATCCATTGTCTACAGTAGCCTACTAATCCTAGCAATTGCCTTACTTGTCTCTTGCTCCTTGGTGGCGGGAGTGAGAGGATTCCTTTCACTCTTTCGGGGTCTATTTTCTTCTCTCCTTTACTCAAATAATGGCCTAAATATTTTACTTCTTCTTCTACAAACTGTAATTTTGCCTTTGATACTTTTAGTCTCTTCAAGCTTAGAAAGTTTAACAGTTTAATGCTCTCCTCCCGAACTTCTTCTTCTTTTCTTCCTGCAATCAGGAGGTCATCCACATACTGAATCAAAGTAATGTTTTCTCTTGTTTGATATTCTTGGAGGATTTGTTCTAATGCTTGTCCAAATAAATTTGGTGATTCTGTGAACCCTTGTGGCAGCACGGTCCACCGCAACTGTTGTCGCCTATGAGTATCTGGGTCCTCCCATTCAAAGGCAAAATAATCTCTACTATTTTCGTCTAAGGGGCAGGCCCAAAATGCATCTTTTAGATCAATTACACTATACCAGTGATTTTCTGGCCCTAGTCTACTTAATAGGGTGTATGGGTTAGCAACCACCGGGAACCGGGCCACTGTCCTCTTATTAATTTCTCTTAAATCATGCACTAATCGATAGGATCCATCTGGTTTCTTTACTGGTAAAATGGGTGTATTAAAAGGGGACATACAGGGCTCTAGGAGTCCCTTGCTTATTAGTCTGTCTATTTCAGGCTTTAGTCCTCGTTTCCCTTCTGGGGATATGGGATACTGCTTGATCCTTATTGGAATTTCTGGATCTTTTATGGGTACGGAGAAGGGCGGAATGTTCAGTTGGCCCACACTGTCAGGTGTGTACCATACCTCAGGGTTAATCTCCTTTTCATCCTCTACTCTAAGGGGGCATAGTTTGATTCTCAATTCTTTATTAATTACCTCTAGGTTTATTTCCAATTCTACTATGAGATCTCTACCCATGAGGTTATACTCTGCTTCTGGTGCCAACAAAAGGCTTCCTATTCCTATTTTTGATTCGGTTTCTATTAGGACATCTTTAATAACAGGGACCTCAAAAGGTTCACCCTTGGCACCCACTACAAGGGCAGTGTCTCGGGAGACTTTACACCCAGATGGTAAAACTTGGATAGTTGATCTTTCTGCTCCCGTATCTACCAGGAATTCAAATTCCTGGCATTGGGGACCGACTTTTATTTTTATCAAGGGCTCTGGATGTTTCTTGGTCCCCAGTAAGTAGAGCCCCTGACCCCTCTAATCTTCTTTAAACATCTTTTCATCTCTTATCCTCTTTCTGCAATCCCTTCTGATGTGTCCCTTCTCCCCACAATAAAAACATACGACTGCTTCCCTCCTTTCTACCCTCTGATTTCCCTCTGTGTTCCTAGGGGCCTTTCTGGGCATCTGCCCCATTCGGCGGGGAGAGTCTTGTTTTCTGCTTTCCCTTACTGCTGCCACCATCATTCTGACTTGTCTCTTGTGATTCTCTTCATCCCTCCTGACATATACTTTCTGTGCTTCTCTCAACAATTCATCTAATCCTCTCTCCTGCCAATTTTCTAGTTTTTCTAGCTTCTTCCTGATGTCATCCCATGATTTGGCTACAAATTGAGTTTTCAGAAGTGCCTGACCCAACTGTGTATCTGGGTCCAGGCCTGAATACAGCTGTAGATTCTTTCTTACTCTTTCTAGCCAATCTGTTGGAGTTTCCTCCTTTCTCTGCCTCTCATTAAAGGCCTTATTTATGTTTTGTCCTTTTGGTACTGCCTCTCGGACCCCTTGTATAACTATTGTCCTTAAGTTCTGCATATGAGTTCTGTGTGCTGGATCCTGATGATCCCAATTAGGGTTTTGTAAAGGCCATTTGATATCTGCCTGTGGGCCCTGAGCATGTTGGGCATCCCAAATTCGCATTCCCGCTCGCCTAATCATGTTCTTTTCTTCTGCAGTAAAAAGAATATTTAGAATTGACTGCAGCTCATCCCAGGTGTATATATTAGGGCCTAAAAATTGATCTAGCTTCTCTGCAACTCCCAGGGGGTCTTCTAATAGGTTCCCCATTTCCTTCTTAAAGTCCCGCACATCTCCAGAGCTAAGGGGAACTGAAATAAAGCCAATTCCTGGTTGGGGTCCCCCCATAGGCATTTCTCTTAATGGATAAAGGTTATGACGTCTAGCTCTGCTCCTTGTCATTGGTCCCTCCCGTTCAGGTTCAGGATTCCCTTCTTCTTCCTCTAGGGGCTGCTCAGGGAGTGGGAGTGGGGGTGCCTGTGGGGCCTGCGGAGGTATATAGGGGGGTGGAATCATCGGAACTTCCTCTTTCTTTTTATCTTTTCTTCTTGCCCCTGAGTCTTCAGATTTTTCCTTTAAAGTAAACAGGAGTACCCCAGGGGTCTCTATCCATATTTTTGCATATTCACTCTCTTCTCGACTAAAAGGAGTTTTGGTTTTTACCCATAAATTCAAATCCTGTCTCACCCAGTCCTCGTAGGACCCAAATATAGGCCAAAATACGTTTCGTGATATCTGCTTTCCTCCCCAGACCTCTATGCAATAATAAATCATCTTGGCCTTATCTTTATTCTGTGTACTCGAATAATGCCTCCAATTATTCAATAAAAGCCCTAACGGACTATCCTCAGGTACTGGGGGAAACCTTATGGAACTAGAGGGCTTGCTTTTCCCCTGTCCCATCCTCTGGAGTGCCTTCAGGCGTTCTGTGTGTGGAATCACTCGCTTCCCCTGGTTCGTGGCCCACGCCCTCGCGGGCAATGGGAGCCGCACTACTGAGGGTCCACACTCGCTTGGGGAGTCTGGCTGCCGGCCCCCCTCTCACACACCACACTCGCCACACTCCAGGATACCCGACCCCGACCGAACGGATCCCTTTTCCGCAAATACTCACGCTTCCAGCGTCTTCGTCCGGACCTCTGTGCACAAAGTTTATGGGGTCGACCGGTTCCCTTTGCTTAATGCCTTGAGTTTAGGTTCGTCGGTGGGAGCGAGGTAAAGACTGAAGATACCGAGGCCACCAGAGGTGGGGCGCCTCCCCGATATCTCTGTCTTACCGTACCATTCCCATCCGAGTCACGGCACCAAATTGTGATTGATGGAGGCAGACAAAGAGGTTTAATCAAATTAGAGAATTTATTAATTACAGCAAGCAAGGCATAAGCAAAATCAGCGCTGGGCGACAGGGGAGTCCCCGCTCCACCGAATTGCTGCAGGGGTTTGCAAATTTCAGTCCTTCTTTTATGCAGGATCGTTTCCTGTTAACTCTTCTTTAAGGGAGTACTCTGCGCATGTGTGAACTTGTTGCTAGGGGGTCGTTTTTTGCCTTCTGGTGGTCGATGGCTGAAGGCTAGTAGTCTTCTTCAAGTGCCCTCTGGGTGACCTTTTCCATATTTGGTCAGTTAGTATCCCCTGCTTTTCTTCCTGGAGCTTAAACAATAGTACACTTACAGCACTTACAACCTTTACATATAGATTTGTTAAGACATTTCCTGTTATGTACATTGTGGCCTGTGTCAGCTCTTTTCAATGAACAAAATACCCTCATTTATTACAATCAGAACGAAAGAAAGCTGTAGTGCATGTTGCACAGAGAGAATCAGGTGTTGCCGAGTAAGTCACTCTCCATTCCCACTGATTTTTGCTGGGATGGGATTCTATCTTGTTTTCTGTGGCGTAAATGACATATATGGAGCAAGGAGTCTGGGCAAAAGCATCCAATTGACAAGGTGCAGTACAGGTAATGTTATAGCAGTAGCAATTTGTCAAATTAAGAATGGCAGTTAAGTTTACAGGATTTTATTTCCAGAGGTTTATGAGAATGTGGTGAAACTTGTTTTTTCCTTTTGCCTGTATGTGTAAGTAATGAGCTGTATATTATCTATGCATCTTAAAAGAAATTTCCAGTTAGCAGGAAGTTTAAGGGATTACTTTGATATCATTGCAGTGCTCCAAGCAGTGTCCCACTAATGTCACCCTTGAAAACTGGAATGTGAAGGACCAACAGCTTGCTCATCTTCATGCCTGGGTCCCTTTGTTGCATGCATGGCAGTGCTGTTAAATTTGTTTCTTCCAGAATTAAAAAAAAAAAAAAAATTGGAGGATTGTTGGGGGTGTGTATTGGATTAACTTTTGTCCTGATATTTCCTATTTATTGCTACTCTGTGGTCAATGTCACCGCTCAAGTTTGAAGATCCCCTCTCAAATCTCTGTAGTATGCTGGGAATTTCAAATATAGAAGTGTCAATATTTGCAAAAGATTGGGTTAACTAAAATCGAATGGGAAAACACAGCCAAAGCTTCCGGTAATTACTTGGAGCAGTAACCAAGTTGTTTGGTTGGATGATTGTAGGAAGAAAAGTTACAAATGCTCCCTTGAGGAGGGCACAAGAGGCTGAGCAACTCCCAGACTGCCTTAGATCTGCCTAAGGAAAAGAATCCATGCCAGTGCTGTGGTGTATAACCATTGTGGATTGTCAGCATTCCATTTCCGGATGGAATGGAGTGGGGAGAGGGGAACTTGCAATACCTCTGGGAAGGGAGGATGCCTTCCCACCTGGGAAAGCTCTGTCACAAATGGCATTTCTGAGCTCAGGGCTCCATCTCTGCAGCATAAGGGTGGTTGCAAAGGAATGGGATTGCTCGGTTCCAGTTTCACTCTGACCGTGAGAATGTCAACAGGAGAATGTGCTGTTGCCTCGTGGTGGCAGCCAAACTATTTGCTGCTCTTCCTTAGCAGTCTGAGGTTCTGATCATGTGTTAACCGAGAGCTGCACTGCCTCAATTGGTTCTATTCAATAATGCAGAGCCTTCACTCAAGGTTAGAAGTGATGTGCAGTTGAAGATAAAACTGTAATAGCATCTTTTTTCTGCTTTATTTCCTACAGGGTAAAGTCTCAATGTGTGTATCAAATCAAAAGCTGGCTTTACTTTTAGATGATGGATACAGATCTATGTTATGGCTAGTGGGCAGGTAATGAAACTATTTATTTTAAATGATGCTATCCAAACTTGAAAAATATATTTTCCATTAAAAATGCAAAAAATTTTTGCCGTCCGAGGAAATGTAAAACGTGTGTTTTATCATCTTCCTGTAGTATAAATCAAACCAACAAAAACTATCTAGTAAGTGTCTGTTGCACCAGCTACATCTCTATAAAGTAGCCTGGAAAGATTGGAGAATCAGTACAAGAATAAACCAAAGGAAAGTCTTCTGAGAAGAGGGAGTGAAAACAGGAAACAATGAGTTCCGAAGGGAAAAGTATAAAAGAGAGAAACAATTGCCAATGTTTTTGCAAAAATAAAAGAAGGACAAAGATGTGTGGTTACATCTTGTAGCTAGAGGATCTTGAGAATTGTATTGTATATTTTAAAATTCTAATCTGGACAGAGACAATGTGTAATCCAGGTTATGAACTAATAAGAGTTGTAAGAGTTATGAGGCATAGTCACGATAAAAGTTGTGAGAATGAGCTGAAACAAACTCAGTGTCCACTGTAAAAGAGTTCCAGAAGAGATGATGAACTCATGGCTGGCATAGAGCAGTCGAGTTACGAAGCCTTTCTTGTTTCAGCAGGATAGAGAAAAGAGGAGGCCTCCAGTAAGGCGCTCCCAGAAGCCAGAGGCAGAGCAGCGATTGTCCTGGAGCTGCCAGTTCCCTGACCGAGGTTCCAAGAAGGATGGGGCGGTACCAGAGGAGAAGACTTTGGGTGTGGTGCTGGACAAAAGCCTCCAGCAGCAAAGGCAGATGTACCCATCTGCAGGGCACTTAGAGCCATCAGCAATGGAGAAGAAGGATGAGGATGAATTGCACAGGTCGGATCCTCCTGGCAGGAGATTTGACCATAGCCAGTACCCTGTGAGAGCTGCAGGACTGGAGACAGAGGAAGCCCTTTGGACAGGACTGGCTGCTCCCTCAGAGCCGCAGCTCTCAGCAGAAGCGGCTCATTGCTGAGGATGCACCTGGCCAGGAAGAGGCTTGCAGAGGAGTAGGAGTCCAGCTCATTGCAGTCAGGGAATGGCTGAGGGATGTTTGCCAGCAGCAACTTTGCTGGAGGTGCCAGTTCCAGTCCGTGACTTGCAGGATGCTGTGGCGCTGCCATAGGAGAAGGCCTTTGGCCAACTCCATGGTGCTAGAGAAGGTCCTCGCGCAGCAAAGGCAGGTGTTTGCAGCTGCAGGGAATTCCCTGATGTCAGCAGTGGAGGAGCAGAATGAGGAGGATCTCCACACTTGGGATACTTGTGGCAGGAGCCTCCATCCTTGCCAGAGGCCCGGTGAGAACTGCCGGAGCACAGACGGAGGAAGGCCTTTGGACAGGTGCAAGGTAAGAATGATGCATGGTCCCCAGTCGTGGTGTGAGCAGGAACATTTCTTCCAAGCATCTCTGGCTTTTAGAATAGTTTCACTCTCAGGTTTGAATAGCATGAGCCTGGAAAGCCAATAGTCTAAATGTTCAGATGTCTGCTACCCAATAGTAGACATGAACTCAAGTCTCTCCTAGCAACATCAGGCTTTTTCCCTAAGCCAAGTGCTGGGAAGGGAATTTCTTCTGCAAAACTCCTGTGCTTCTGCTGCTTGTTCCATTTTAGAAAGTTTCTCCATCGGCCCTGCCTTGATTGAATAGTCCTTTCTCTTCTAACTAGAAGCTGCAGGTTCTCTTCTTACAAGTTGTCTTTGTTTTGTTTGCCCAGAGACAGGAGTCCCTGCTCCCCCAGAGGCACGGCGATGTAAAGAAGCGGCTCGTGGCTGAGGATGCAGATGGGCAGGAAAGGGCTGGAAGTAAGAACTGGAGCCAGGCCGTGTCCAAGAAGATTTCCCCAGAGAAAAGCATCCCAGCAGCAAGTGACCTGGAGGTGCCAGTTGCCAGTCCATGACTCCAAGGATGCTGCGGCGCTGCCAAAGGTGAAGAGCCTGAGAGAGCTGCCAGACCAGATCCTGCAGCAGGAAAGGCAGATGTTGGCAGCTGCAGGGAATTCCCTGACATCAGCAGTGGAGGAGCAGGATGAGGAAGATCTCATCTCCACCCTTAACCCTCCTCCTCCTCGTCCTCCAGCACCTCGTCCACCGCCTCCTCCTCCTCATCCTCCTCCTCATCCTGCTCCTCCTTGTCCTCCTCCTTGTCCTCCTCCTAATCCTCATCCACCTCCTCCTCGTCCTCCTCATTCTCCTCGTCCTCCTAATTCTCCTCGTCCTCCTCCTCGTCCTCCTCGTCCTCCTCGTCCTCCTCGTCCTCCTCGTCCTCCTCGTCCTCCTCCTCCTCCTCCTCCTCCTCCTCCTCCTCCTCCTCCTCCTCCTCCTCCTCCTCCTCCTCCTCCTCCTCCTCCTCCTCCTCCTCCTCCTCCTCCTCGTCCTCCTTGTCCTCGTCCTCCTTGTCCTCGTCCTCCTTGTCCTCCTCCTCCTCGTCCTCCTCCTCCTCCTCGTCCTCCTTGTCCTCGTCCTCCTTGTCCTCCTCCTCCTCGTCCTCCTCCTCCTCCTCGTCCTCGTCCTCCTCCTCCTCCTCGTCCTCGTCCTCCTCCTCGTCCTCCGCCACCTCCTCCTCCTCCTTGTCCTCTGCGAAGGATGAGGGAAGATGCGGACAATCAATATGATTGGTAGGCAAGCTTCGTTTATTAGTGATTCAGCGGTTACATTTATAGCCGGCTTTATTAGCTAATCATAGTTGTCTTTAGTTGATTGGATAATTCTTAAATGTTAAATTTTCTTAGCTCTGCCCAGCTGTGGTTAGGGCTGTAACTCACATCTGTGTTTAACTAACCGCAAGATCGTATCATTGTCTAGCAGGCAGGCTCACGGTCCTGCTGACCATGATCATTCTTGTGGTTAGCTGCCGAGCTTGCAGCAGCTCTCGGCAGTTCTTAGGTTTCATGTCCTCTTTATTGCAGCCATCCTTCCACACGCTGTGTCAAAATGGCCGCTGGCTTCCACGAGCCCCCGCAGTGTCCCAGTGGGCCCGTGGCTTTAGGAGTGGGTGGCTGGGAGTTGGTGCCAGCGGCTGGGGGAGCAGCAGCAGGGACTGTGTGAGGACAGTGCCATGGCCACTTGTGTGGCCACTGGTGTCTCTGTGCCAGGCACAGCCGTGGTGTGTAACACCGGCTCCGGGTCCTTTGGCTGTGCAGGTGGCAGTCACGGCCTGGAGCAGGGCTGCTCCCGGGGGACAGCCTGGGGCAGGAGGCTGCTGGAGATTCATTCCCCACACGCTGCAGCTCCTTGTCATGAGGTGCTCGGAGTGATTGGAAAGGCTGTTGGCAGCAGGCAGTTCTCTGGGTTCGAGCTGTGGAGCTGTCAGCGGGAATGCAAAGGCCAAGCTGGTGAGCCTTTTGTCCTGGTGCCTTTAGTGTGTGAGCAGTCCCTGGTGCCGTTGTCTTTGGATCCTGAGTGTGGGAGAGGCAAGGCTTAGGATGGTGCGTAGAGCTGAGAAGGAAAGTGCCGAGAGCAGCGTGTGTGCTGCTGCTTTGAGGGGTGCAGTTGAAGTTGTAGGCAGCAAGAGCTTTCTCAGCTGGCCCTTTTGTGAGCTCTGCTTTTGCCAGATGACTTCCATCTTACCCTCTTACCATCTTAGCCTCTCATTTTTGCATATCCCAAACCCCCTTCCAAACATCCAGCAGCTGCTTGTAAAGAAGAAATCCTAGAACAAAAAGCCAGTGCTGCCTTTCATAGCCCCTTTGCTGTCTATGAAGTAGAGGAAAGAAGCTAGTGAGACGCACTTTCTTTCTCAACTCCATAGAGCGCATCCTTCTCTCAAGGTGGCAGAGTCCTTGGCGGAAGTGAAGCATCTGCAGCTGCAGTTCAGACTGAGAGATGTGCCAGGACAGGAAACATTTGCTGACCTTCCCTGTTCCCTGTGCAACATGATTCTCGCATCCCAGTCACTTTCACACACCTTCGGTACCCCTGAGTCCAAGCAGCTAAAGCTCACAGAGACAGAAGTGTCAGGAAGGAAAACATTCCAAAAGACCCCCTTCTCTTATCAGCATATAAATTGTGCACAACAGGCTGCGGCACCGAACCTTCCTTCTCAGATAGACATGCCATCACACTTTTCACTCTTGCAGCTCGGTTGAAAAGCTCCACCAGCTGCTCCTGCAATAGCAAAAGGTTCTAGAAGTGAAAGCCAGTTTGGGGCTGCACCTTCTCCTTGCCGCATGTAAGCCACACCAAACTCCCTGATGCACTCTGTCCTCCCCTTCTCAAAGGAGTAGACGGTGGCATCAGGACACACCTGTGTCCCAGCAGCTGGGTGCCCAGCCGGGAGCAGGAGCATGGCTGGGGCTGCTCCCAAAGTTGCCCCGCCCCAATGCCAGAGCCAGACATATGCTGAGGGGGGGCTGGATCAGGCTTTATTGTCCAGCTGCATGCCAGGAGTGAGCACAAAATCTACCTGCATTCTCTGAAGCATGCCATCCTGGAGCAGAGCCATTGCCAAAGGAAGCCGTGAGCCCGTGCCAAGCCAGTGCCGGAGTGGGATCCTAGCAGCACCTGTGGAAGCCGGGAGAGAGGAGCCCACCTGGAGCAGGTTCGTGCAGGATTAATCATCCCGTGGCTTCCCACCAGGGTCCTGTTGCTTCCAAAAGGCCCCACAGTGTCACTGTGGCCCCTCGGTTCCACCAGGTTCCATAGCGTCACTGTGGTGCCCAGGGTTCCGTCAGCTTCGCCAGCATCCCCACAGTCTCCAGGGCTCCCCGAGCTTCTGTGGTGTCACAGTGGAGGCAGGGTTGCATCAGGTTCCATAGCATCAGCACGGTCTCCAGGGCTCCCAGAGGTTCTGTGGTGTCACAGTGGAGGCAGGGTTGCATCAGGTTCCATAGCATCAGCACGGTCTCCAGGGCTCCCAGAGGTTCTGTGGTGTCACAGAGGAGGCAGGGTTGCATCAGGTTCCATAGCATCAGCACGGTCTCCAGGGCTCCAAGAGCTTCTGTGGTGTCACAGAGGAGGCAGGGTTGCATCAGGTTCCATAGCATCAGCACGGTCTCCAGGGCTCCCCTGAGCTTCTGTGGTGGTGTCACAGAGGAGCCAGGCTTCCTTGTAGTTCCCCAGCATCACAAAGGCTCTCCTTGGAGCCACGGGTCACAAAGCACCGTGGGCTCTGTGCAGCCCCGCTGTGTCACAATGGCCGCTGGCTTCCACGAGCCCCCGCAGTGTCCCAGTGGGCCCCGTGGCTTTAGGAGTGGGTGGCTGGGAGTTGGTGCCAGCGGCTGGGGGAGCAGCAGCAGGGACTGTGTGTGGACAGTCATGGCCACTTGTGTGGCCACTGGTGTCTCTGTGCCAGGCACAGCCGTGGTGTGTAACACCGGCTCCGGGTCCTTTGGCTGTGCAGGTGGCAGTCACGGCCTGGAGCAGGGCTGCTCCCGGGGGACAGCCTGGGGCAGGAGGCTGCTGGAGATTCATTCCCCACACGCTGCAGCTCCTTGTCATGAGGTGCTCGGAGTGATTGGAAAGGCTGTTGGCAGCAGGCAGTTCTCTGGGTTCAAGCTGTGGAGCTGTCAGCGGGAATGCAAAGGCCAAGCTGGTGAGCCTTTTGTCCTGGTGCCTTTAGTGTGTGAGCAGTCCCTGGTGCCGTTGTCTTTGGATCCTGAGTGTGGGAGAGGCAAGGCTTAGGATGGTGCGTAGAGCTGAGAAGGAAAGTGCCGAGAGCAGCATGTGTGCTGCTGCTTTGAGGGGTGCAGTTGAAGTTGTAGGCAGCAAGAGCTTTCTCAGCTGGCCCTTTTGTGAGCTCTGCTTTTGCCAGATGACTTCCATCTTACCCTCTTACCATCTTAGCCTCTCATTTTTGCATATCCCAAACCCCCTTCCAAACATCCAGCAGCTGCTTGTAAAGAAGAAGTCCTAGAACAAAAAGCCAGTGCTGCCTTTCATAGCCCCTTTGCTGTCCATGAAGTAGAGGAAAGAAGCTAGTGAGACGCACTTTCTTTCTCAACTCCATAGAGCGCATCCTTCTCTCAAGGTGGCAGAGTCCTTGGCGGAAGTGAAGCATCTGCAGCTGCAGTTCAGACTGAGAGATGTGCCAGGACAGGAAACATTTGCTGACCTTCCCTGTTCCCTGTGCAACATGATTCTCGCATCCCAGTCACTTTCACATACCTTCGGTATCCCTGAGTCCAAGCAGCTAAAGCTCACAGAGACAGAAGTGTCAGGAAGGAAAACGTTGCAAAAGCACCCCCTTCTCTTATCAGCATATAAATTGTGCACAACAGGCTGCGGCACCGAACCTTCCTTCTCAGATAGACATGCCATCACACTTTTCACTCTTGCAGCTCGGTTGAAAAGCTCCAGCAGCTGCTCCCGCAATAGCAAAAGGTTCTAGAAGTGAAAGCCAGTTTGGGGCTGCACCTTCTCCTTGCCGCATGTAAGCCACACCAAACTCCCTGATGCACTCTGTCCTCCCCTTCTCAAAGGAGTAGACGGTGGCATCAGGACACACCTGTGTCCCAGCAGCTGGGTGCCCAGCCGGGAGCAGGAGCAGGGCTGGGGCTGCTCCCAAAGTTGCCCCGCCCCAATGCCAGAGCCGGACATATGCTGAGGGGGGGCTGGATCAGGCTTTATTGTCCAGCTGCATGCCAGGAGTGAGCACAAAATCTACCTGCATTCTCTGCAGCATGCCATCCTGGAGCAGAGCCATTGCCAAAGGAAGCCGTGAGCCCGTGCCAAGCCAGTGCCGGAGTGGGATCCTAGCAGCACCTGTGGAAGCCGGGAGAGAGGAGCCCACCTGGAGCAGGTTCGTGCAGGATTAATCATCCCGTGGCTTCCCACCAGGGTCCTGTTGCTTCCAAAAGGCCCCACAGTGTCACTGTGGCCCCTCGGTTCCACCAGGTTCCATAGCGTCACTGTGGTGCCCAGGGTTCCGTCAGCTTCGCCAGCATCCCCACGGTCTGCAGAGCTCCCCGAGCTTCTGTGGTGTCACAGTGGAGGCAGGGTTGCATCAGGTTCCATAGCATCAGCACGGTCTCCAGGGCTCCCAGAGGTTCTGTGGTGTCACAGTGGAGGCAGGGTTGCATCAGGTTCCATAGCATCACCACAGTCTCCAGGGCTCCCTGAGCTTCTGTGGTGTCACAGTGGAGGCAGGGTTGCATCAGGTTCCATAGCATCAGCACGGTCTCCAGGGCTCCCAGAGGTTCTGTGGTGTCACAGAGGAGGCAGGGTTGCATCAGGTTCAATAGCATCAGCACGGTCTCCAGGGCTCCCCTGAGCTTCTGTAGTGGTGTCACAGAGGAGCCAGGCTTCCTTGTAGTTCCCCAGCATCACAAAGGCTCTCCTGGGAGCCACGGGTCACAAAGCACCGTGGGCTCTGTGCAGCCCCGCTGTGTCACAATGGCCGCTGGCTTCCACGAGCCCCCGCAGTGTCCCAGTGGGCCCCGTGGCTTTAGGAGTGGGTGGCTGGGAGTTGGTGCCAGCGGCTGGGGGAGCAGCAGCAGGGACTGTGTGTGGACAGTCATGGCCACTTGTGTGGCCACTGGTGTCTCTGTGCCAGGCACAGCCGTGGTGTGTAACACCGGCTCCGGGTCCTTTGGCTGTGCAGGTGGCAGTCACGGCCTGGAGCAGGGCTGCTCCCGGGGGACAGCCTGGGGCAGGAGGCTGCTGGAGATTCATTCCCCACACGCTGCAGCTCCTTGTCATGAGGTGCTCGGAGTGATTGGAAAGGCTGTTGGCAGCAGGCAGTTCTCTGGGTTCAAGCTGTGGAGCTGTCAGCGGGAATGCAAAGGCCAAGCTGGTGAGCCTTTTGTCCTGGTGCCTTTAGTGTGTGAGCAGTCCCTGGTGCCGTTGTCTTTGGATCCTGAGTGTGGGAGAGGCAAGGCTTAGGATGGTGCGTAGAGCTGAGAAGGAAAGTGCCGAGAGCAGCGTGTGTGCTGCTGCTTTGAGGGGTGCAGTTGAAGTTGTAGGCAGCAAGAGCTTTCTCAGCTGGCCCTTTTGTGAGCTCTGCTTTTGCCAGATGACTTCCATCTTACCCTCTTACCATCTTAGCCTCTCATTTTTGCATATCCCAAACCCCCTTCCAAACATCCAGCAGCTGCTTGTAAAGAAGAAGTCCTAGAACAAAAAGCCAGTGCTGCCTTTCATAGCCCCTTTGCTGTCTATGAAGTAGAGGAAAGAAGCTAGTGAGACGCACTTTCTTTCTCAACTCCATAGAGCGCATCCTTCTCTCAAGGTGGCAGAGTCCTTGGCGGAAGTGAAGCATCTGCAGCTGCAGTTCAGACTGAGAGATGTGCCAGGACAGGAAACATTTGCTGACCTTCCCTGTTCCCTGTGCAACATGATTCTCGCATCCCAGTCACTTTCACATACCTTCGGTATCCCTGAGTCCAAGCAGCTAAAGCTCACAGAGACAGAAGTGTCAGGAAGGAAAACGTTGCAAAAGCACCCCCTTCTCTTATCAGCATATAAATTGTGCACAACAGGCTGCGGCACCGAACCTTCCTTCTCAGATAGACATGCCATCACACTTTTCACTCTTGCAGCTCGGTTGAAAAGCTCCAGCAGCTGCTCCCGCAATAGCAAAAGGTTCTAGAAGTGAAAGCCAGTTTGGGGCTGCACCTTCTCCTTGCCGCATGTAAGCCACACCAAACTCCCTGATGCACTCTGTCCTCCCCTTCTCAAAGGAGTAGACGGTGGCATCAGGACACACCTGTGTCCCAGCAGCTGGGTGCCCAGCCGGGAGCAGGAGCAGGGCTGGGGCTGCTCCCAAAGTTGCCCCGCCCCAATGCCAGAGCCGGACATATGCTGAGGGGGGGCTGGATCAGGCTTTATTGTCCAGCTGCATGCCAGGAGTGAGCACAAAATCTACCTGCATTCTCTGCAGCATGCCATCCTGGAGCAGAGCCATTGCCAAAGGAAGCCGTGAGCCCGTGCCAAGCCAGTGCCGGAGTGGGATCCTAGCAGCACCTGTGGAAGCCGGGAGAGAGGAGCCCACCTGGAGCAGGTTCGTGCAGGATTAATCATCCCGTGGCTTCCCACCAGGGTCCTGTTGCTTCCAAAAGGCCCCACAGTGTCACTGTGGCCCCTCGGTTCCACCAGGTTCCATAGCGTCACTGTGGTGCCCAGGGTTCCGTCAGCTTCGCCAGCATCCCCACGGTCTGCAGAGCTCCCCGAGCTTCTGTGGTGTCACAGTGGAGGCAGGGTTGCATCAGGTTCCATAGCATCAGCACGGTCTCCAGGGCTCCCAGAGGTTCTGTGGTGTCACAGTGGAGGCAGGGTTGCATCAGGTTCCATAGCATCACCACAGTCTCCAGGGCTCCCTGAGCTTCTGTGGTGTCACAGTGGAGGCAGGGTTGCATCAGGTTCCATAGCATCAGCACGGTCTCCAGGGCTCCCAGAGGTTCTGTGGTGTCACAGAGGAGGCAGGGTTGCATCAGGTTCCATAGCATCAGCACGGTCTCCAGGGCTCCCCTGAGCTTCTGTGGTGGTGTCACAGAGGAGCCAGGCTTCCTTGTAGTTCCCCAGCATCACAAAGGCTCTCCTGGGAGCCACGGGTCACAAAGCACCGTGGGCTCTGTGCAGCCCCGCTGTGTCACAATGGCCGCTGGCTTCCACGAGCCCCCGCAGTGTCCCAGTGGGCCCCGTGGCTTTAGGAGTGGGTGGCTGGGAGTTGGTGCCAGCGGCTGGGGGAGCAGCAGCAGGGACTGTGTGTGGACAGTGCCATGGCCACTTGTGTGGCCACTGGTGTCTCTGTGCCAGGCACAGCCGTGGTGTGTAACACCGGCTCTGGGTCCTTTGGCTGTGCAGGTGGCAGTCACGGCCTGGAGCAGGGCTGCTCCCGGGGGACAGCCTGGGGCAGGAGGCTGCTGGAGATTCATTCCCCACACTCCTTGTCATGAGGTGCTCAGAGTGATTGGAAAGGCTGTTGGCAGCAGGCAGTTCTCTGGGTTCAAGCTGTGGAGCTGTCAGCGGGAATGCAAAGGCCAAGCTGGTGAGCCTTTTGTCCTGGTGCCTTTAGTGTGTGAGCAGTCCCTGGTGCCGTTGTCTTTGGATCCTGAGTGTGGGAGAGGCAAGGCTTAGGATGGTGCGTAGAGCTGAGAAGGAAAGTGCCGAGAGCAGCGTGTGTGCTGCTGCTTTGAGGGGTGCAGTTGAAGTTGTAGGCAGCAAGAGCTTTCTCAGCTGGCCCTTTTGTGAGCTCTGCTTTTGCCAGATGACTTCCATCTTACCCTCTTACCATCTTAGCCTCTCATTTTTGCATATCCCAAACCCCCTTCCAAACATCCAGCAGCTGCTTGTAAAGAAGAAGTCCTAGAACAAAAAGCCAGTGCTGCCTTTCATAGCCCCTTTGCTGTCTATGAAGTAGAGGAAAGAAGCTAGTGAGACGCACTTTCTTTCTCAACTCCATAGAGCGCATCCTTCTCTCAAGGTGGCAGAGTCCTTGGCGGAAGTGAAGCATCTGCAGCTGCAGTTCAGACTGAGAGATGTGCCAGGACAGGAAACATTTGCTGACCTTCCCTGTTCCCTGTGCAACATGATTCTCGCATCCCAGTCACTTTCACATACCTTCGGTATCCCTGAGTCCAAGCAGCTAAAGCTCACAGAGACAGAAGTGTCAGGAAGGAAAACGTTGCAAAAGCACCCCCTTCTCTTATCAGCATATAAATTGTGCACAACAGGCTGCGGCACCGAACCTTCCTTCTCAGATAGACATGCCATCACACTTTTCACTCTTGCAGCTCGGTTGAAAAGCTCCAGCAGCTGCTCCCGCAATAGCAAAAGGTTCTAGAAGTGAAAGCCAGTTTGGGGCTGCACCTTCTCCTTGCCGCATGTAAGCCACACCAAACTCCCTGATGCACTCTGTCCTCCCCTTCTCAAAGGAGTAGACGGTGGCATCAGGACACACCTGTGTCCCAGCAGCTGGGTGCCCAGCCGGGAGCAGGAGCAGGGCTGGGGCTGCTCCCAAAGTTGCCCCGCCCCAATGCCAGAGCCGGACATATGCTGAGGGGGGGCTGGATCAGGCTTTATTGTCCAGCTGCATGCCAGGAGTGAGCACAAAATCTACCTGCATTCTCTGCAGCATGCCATCCTGGAGCAGAGCCATTGCCAAAGGAAGCCGTGAGCCCGTGCCAAGCCAGTGCCGGAGTGGGATCCTAGCAGCACCTGTGGAAGCCGGGAGAGAGGAGCCCACCTGGAGCAGGTTCGTGCAGGATTAATCATCCCGTGGCTTCCCACCAGGGTCCTGTTGCTTCCAAAAGGCCCCACAGTGTCACTGTGGCCCCTCGGTTCCACCAGGTTCCATAGCGTCACTGTGGTGCCCAGGGTTCCGTCAGCTTCGCCAGCATCCCCACGGTCTGCAGAGCTCCCCGAGCTTCTGTGGTGTCACAGTGGAGGCAGGGTTGCATCAGGTTCCATAGCATCAGCACGGTCTCCAGGGCTCCCAGAGGTTCTGTGGTGTCACAGTGGAGGCAGGGTTGCATCAGGTTCCATAGCATCACCACGGTCTCCAGGGCTCCCTGAGCTTCTGTGGTGTCACAGTGGAGGCAGGGTTGCATCAGGTTCCATAGCATCAGCACGGTCTCCAGGGCTCCCAGAGGTTCTGTGGTGTCACAGAGGAGGCAGGGTTGCATCAGGTTCAATAGCATCAGCACGGTCTCCAGGGCTCCCCTGAGCTTCTGTGGTGGTGTCACAGAGGAGCCAGGCTTCCTTGTAGTTCCCCAGCATCACAAAGGCTCTCCTGGGAGCCACGGGTCACAAAGCACCGTGGGCTCTGTGCAGCCCCGCTGTGTCACAATGGCCGCTGGCTTCCACGAGCCCCCGCAGTGTCCCAGTGGGCCCCGTGGCTTTAGGAGTGGGTGGCTGGGAGTTGGTGCCAGCGGCTGGGGGAGCAGCAGCAGGGACTGTGTGTGGACAGTGCCATGGCCACTTGTGTGGCCACTGGTGTCTCTGTGCCAGGCACAGCCGTGGTGTGTAACACCGGCTCTGGGTCCTTTGGCTGTGCAGGTGGCAGTCACGGCCTGGAGCAGGGCTGCTCCCGGGGGACAGCCTGGGGCAGGAGGCTGCTGGAGATTCATTCCCCACACTCCTTGTCATGAGGTGCTCAGAGTGATTGGAAAGGCTGTTGGCAGCAGGCAGTTCTCTGGGTTCAAGCTGTGGAGCTGTCAGCGGGAATGCAAAGGCCAAGCTGGTGAGCCTTTTGTCCTGGTGCCTTTAGTGTGTGAGCAGTCCCTGGTGCCGTTGTCTTTGGATCCTGAGTGTGGGAGAGGCAAGGCTTAGGATGGTGCGTAGAGCTGAGAAGGAAAGTGCCGAGAGCAGCGTGTGTGCTGCTGCTTTGAGGGGTGCAGTTGAAGTTGTAGGCAGCAAGAGCTTTCTCAGCTGGCCCTTTTGTGAGCTCTGCTTTTGCCAGATGACTTCCATCTTACCCTCTTACCATCTTAGCCTCTCATTTTTGCATATCCCAAACCCCCTTCCAAACATCCAGCAGCTGCTTGTAAAGAAGAAGTCCTAGAACAAAAAGCCAGTGCTGCCTTTCATAGCCCCTTTGCTGTCTATGAAGTAGAGGAAAGAAGCTAGTGAGACGCACTTTCTTTCTCAACTCCATAGAGCGCATCCTTCTCTCAAGGTGGCAGAGTCCTTGGCGGAAGTGAAGCATCTGCAGCTGCAGTTCAGACTGAGAGATGTGCCAGGACAGGAAACATTTGCTGACCTTCCCTGTTCCCTGTGCAACATGATTCTCGCATCCCAGTCACTTTCACACACCTTCGGTACCCCTGAGTCCAAGCAGCTAAAGCTCACAGAGACAGAAGTGTCAGGAAGGAAAACGTTGCAAAAGCACCCCCTTCTCTTATCAGCATATAAATTGTGCACAACAGGCTGCGGCACCGAACCTTCCTTCTCAGATAGACATGCCATCACACTTTTCACTCTTGCAGCTCGGTTGAAAAGCTCCAGCAGCTGCTCCCGCAATAGCAAAAGGTTCTAGAAGTGAAAGCCAGTTTGGGGCTGCACCTTCTCCTTGCCGCATGTAAGCCACACCAAACTCCCTGATGCACTCTGTCCTCCCCTTCTCAAAGGAGTAGACGGTGGCATCAGGACACACCTGTGTCCCAGCAGCTGGGTGCCCAGCCGGGAGCAGGAGCAGGGCTGGGGCTGCTCCCAAAGTTGCCCCGCCCCAATGCCAGAGCCGGACATATGCTGAGGGGGGGCTGGATCAGGCTTTATTGTCCAGCTGCATGCCAGGAGTGAGCACAAAATCTACCTGCATTCTCTGCAGCATGCCATCCTGGAGCAGAGCCATTGCCAAAGGAAGCCGTGAGCCCGTGCCAAGCCAGTGCCGGAGTGGGATCCTAGCAGCACCTGTGGAAGCCGGGAGAGAGGAGCCCACCTGGAGCAGGTTCGTGCAGGATTAATCATCCCGTGGCTTCCCACCAGGGTCCTGTTGCTTCCAAAAGGCCCCACAGTGTCACTGTGGCCCCTCGGTTCCACCAGGTTCCATAGCGTCACTGTGGTGCCCAGGGTTCCGTCAGCTTCGCCAGCATCCCCACGGTCTGCAGAGCTCCCCGAGCTTCTGTGGTGTCACAGTGGAGGCAGGGTTGCATCAGGTTCCATAGCATCAGCACGGTCTCCAGGGCTCCCAGAGGTTCTGTGGTGTCACAGTGGAGGCAGGGTTGCATCAGGTTCCATAGCATCACCACAGTCTCCAGGGCTCCCTGAGCTTCTGTGGTGTCACAGTGGAGGCAGGGTTGCATCAGGTTCCATAGCATCAGCACGGTCTCCAGGGCTCCCAGAGGTTCTGTGGTGTCACAGAGGAGGCAGGGTTGCATCAGGTTCCATAGCATCACCACGGTCTCCAGGGCTCCAAGAGCTTCTGTGGTGTCACAGAGGAGGCAGGGTTGCATCAGGTTCAATAGCATCAGCACGGTCTCCAGGGCTCCCCTGAGCTTCTGTGGTGGTGTCACAGAGGAGCCAGGCTTCCTTGTAGTTCCCCAGCATCACAAAGGCTCTCCTGGGAGCCACGGGTCACAAAGCACCGTGGGCTCTGTGCAGCCCCGCTGTGTCACAATGGCCGCTGGCTTCCACGAGCCCCCGCAGTGTCCCAGTGGGCCCCGTGGCTTTAGGAGTGGGTGGCTGGGAGTTGGTGCCAGCGGCTGGGGGAGCAGCAGCAGGGACTGTGTGTGGACAGTGCCATGGCCACTTGTGTGGCCACTGGTGTCTCTGTGCCAGGCACAGCCGTGGTGTGTAACACCGGCTCTGGGTCCTTTGGCTGTGCAGGTGGCAGTCACGGCCTGGAGCAGGGCTGCTCCCGGGGGACAGCCTGGGGCAGGAGGCTGCTGGAGATTCATTCCCCACACTCCTTGTCATGAGGTGCTCAGAGTGATTGGAAAGGCTGTTGGCAGCAGGCAGTTCTCTGGGTTCAAGCTGTGGAGCTGTCAGCGGGAATGCAAAGGCCAAGCTGGTGAGCCTTTTGTCCTGGTGCCTTTAGTGTGTGAGCAGTCCCTGGTGCCGTTGTCTTTGGATCCTGAGTGTGGGAGAGGCAAGGCTTAGGATGGTGCGTAGAGCTGAGAAGGAAAGTGCCGAGAGCAGCGTGTGTGCTGCTGCTTTGAGGGGTGCAGTTGAAGTTGTAGGCAGCAAGAGCTTTCTCAGCTGGCCCTTTTGTGAGCTCTGCTTTTGCCAGATGACTTCCATCTTACCCTCTTACCATCTTAGCCTCTCATTTTTGCATATCCCAAACCCCCTTCCAAACATCCAGCAGCTGCTTGTAAAGAAGAAGTCCTAGAACAAAAAGCCAGTGCTGCCTTTCATAGCCCCTTTGCTGTCTATGAAGTAGAGGAAAGAAGCTAGTGAGACGCACTTTCTTTCTCAACTCCATAGAGCGCATCCTTCTCTCAAGGTGGCAGAGTCCTTGGCGGAAGTGAAGCATCTGCAGCTGCAGTTCAGACTGAGAGATGTGCCAGGACAGGAAACATTTGCTGACCTTCCCTGTTCCCTGTGCAACATGATTCTCGCATCCCAGTCACTTTCACACACCTTCGGTATCCCTGAGTCCAAGCAGCTAAAGCTCACAGAGACAGAAGTGTCAGGAAGGAAAACGTTGCAAAAGCACCCCCTTCTCTTATCAGCATATAAATTGTGCACAACAGGCTGCGGCACCGAACCTTCCTTCTCAGATAGACATGCCATCACACTTTTCACTCTTGCAGCTCGGTTGAAAAGCTCCAGCAGCTGCTCCCGCAATAGCAAAAGGTTCTAGAAGTGAAAGCCAGTTTGGGGCTGCACCTTCTCCTTGCCGCATGTAAGCCACACCAAACTCCCTGATGCACTCTGTCCTCCCCTTCTCAAAGGAGTAGACGGTGGCATCAGGACACACCTGTGTCCCAGCAGCTGGGTGCCCAGCCGGGAGCAGGAGCAGGGCTGGGGCTGCTCCCAAAGTTGCCCCGCCCCAATGCCAGAGCCGGACATATGCTGAGGGGGGGCTGGATCAGGCTTTATTGTCCAGCTGCATGCCAGGAGTGAGCACAAAATCTACCTGCATTCTCTGCAGCATGCCATCCTGGAGCAGAGCCATTGCCAAAGGAAGCCGTGAGCCCGTGCCAAGCCAGTGCCGGAGTGGGATCCTAGCAGCACCTGTGGAAGCCGGGAGAGAGGAGCCCACCTGGAGCAGGTTCGTGCAGGATTAATCATCCCGTGGCTTCCCACCAGGGTCCTGTTGCTTCCAAAAGGCCCCACAGTGTCACTGTGGCCCCTCGGTTCCACCAGGTTCCATAGCGTCACTGTGGTGCCCAGGGTTCCGTCAGCTTCGCCAGCATCCCCACGGTCTGCAGAGCTCCCCGAGCTTCTGTGGTGTCACAGTGGAGGCAGGGTTGCATCAGGTTCCATAGCATCAGCACGGTCTCCAGGGCTCCCAGAGGTTCTGTGGTGTCACAGTGGAGGCAGGGTTGCATCAGGTTCCATAGCATCACCACAGTCTCCAGGGCTCCCTGAGCTTCTGTGGTGTCACAGTGGAGGCAGGGTTGCATCAGGTTCCATAGCATCAGCACGGTCTCCAGGGCTCCCAGAGGTTCTGTGGTGTCACAGAGGAGGCAGGGTTGCATCAGGTTCCATAGCATCAGCACGGTCTCCAGGGCTCCAAGAGCTTCTGTGGTGTCACAGAGGAGGCAGGGTTGCATCAGGTTCAATAGCATCAGCATGGTCTCCAGGGCTCCCCTGAGCTTCTGTGGTGGTGTCACAGAGGAGCCAGGCTTCCTTGTAGTTCCCCAGCATCACAAAGGCTCTCCTGGGAGCCACGGGTCACAAAGCACCGTGGGCTCTGTGCAGCCCCGCTGTGTCACAATGGCCGCTGGCTTCCACGAGCCCCCGCAGTGTCCCAGTGGGCCCCGTGGCTTTAGGAGTGGGTGGCTGGGAGTTGGTGCCAGCGGCTGGGGGAGCAGCAGCAGGGACTGTGTGTGGACAGTGCCATGGCCACTTGTGTGGCCACTGGTGTCTCTGTGCCAGGCACAGCCGTGGTGTGTAACACCGGCTCTGGGTCCTTTGGCTGTGCAGGTGGCAGTCACGGCCTGGAGCAGGGCTGCTCCCGGGGGACAGCCTGGGGCAGGAGGCTGCTGGAGATTCATTCCCCACACTCCTTGTCATGAGGTGCTCGGAGTGATTGGAAAGGCTGTTGGCAGCAGGCAGTTCTCTGGGTTCAAGCTGTGGAGCTGTCAGCGGGAATGCAAAGGCCAAGCTGGTGAGCCTTTTGTCCTGGTGCCTTTAGTGTGTGAGCAGTCCCTGGTGCCGTTGTCTTTGGATCCTGAGTGTGGGAGAGGCAAGGCTTAGGATGGTGCGTAGAGCTGAGAAGGAAAGTGCCGAGAGCAGCGTGTGTGCTGCTGCTTTGAGGGGTGCAGTTGAAGTTGTAGGCAGCAAGAGCTTTCTCAGCTGGCCCTTTTGTGAGCTCTGCTTTTGCCAGATGACTTCCATCTTACCCTCTTACCATCTTAGCCTCTCATTTTTGCATATCCCAAACCCCCTTCCAAACATCCAGCAGCTGCTTGTAAAGAAGAAGTCCTAGAACAAAAAGCCAGTGCTGCCTTTCATAGCCCCTTTGCTGTCTATGAAGTAGAGGAAAGAAGCTAGTGAGACGCACTTTCTTTCTCAACTCCATAGAGCGCATCCTTCTCTCAAGGTGGCAGAGTCCTTGGCGGAAGTGAAGCATCTGCAGCTGCAGTTCAGACTGAGAGATGTGCCAGGACAGGAAACATTTGCTGACCTTCCCTGTTCCCTGTGCAACATGATTCTCGCATCCCAGTCACTTTCACACACCTTCGGTACCCCTGAGTCCAAGCAGCTAAAGCTCACAGAGACAGAAGTGTCAGGAAGGAAAACGTTGCAAAAGCACCCCCTTCTCTTATCAGCATATAAATTGTGCACAACAGGCTGCGGCACCGAACCTTCCTTCTCAGATAGACATGCCATCACACTTTTCACTCTTGCAGCTCGGTTGAAAAGCTCCAGCAGCTGCTCCCGCAATAGCAAAAGGTTCTAGAAGTGAAAGCCAGTTTGGGGCTGCACCTTCTCCTTGCCGCATGTAAGCCACACCAAACTCCCTGATGCACTCTGTCCTCCCCTTCTCAAAGGAGTAGACGGTGGCATCAGGACACACCTGTGTCCCAGCAGCTGGGTGCCCAGCCGGGAGCAGGAGCAGGGCTGGGGCTGCTCCCAAAGTTGCCCCGCCCCAATGCCAGAGCCGGACATATGCTGAGGGGGGGCTGGATCAGGCTTTATTGTCCAGCTGCATGCCAGGAGTGAGCACAAAATCTACCTGCATTCTCTGCAGCATGCCATCCTGGAGCAGAGCCATTGCCAAAGGAAGCCGTGAGCCCGTGCCAAGCCAGTGCCGGAGTGGGATCCTAGCAGCACCTGTGGAAGCCGGGAGAGAGGAGCCCACCTGGAGCAGGTTCGTGCAGGATTAATCATCCCGTGGCTTCCCACCAGGGTCCTGTTGCTTCCAAAAGGCCCCACAGTGTCACTGTGGCCCCTCGGTTCCACCAGGTTCCATAGCGTCACTGTGGTGCCCAGGGTTCCGTCAGCTTCGCCAGCATCCCCACGGTCTGCAGAGCTCCCCGAGCTTCTGTGGTGTCACAGTGGAGGCAGGGTTGCATCAGGTTCCATAGCATCAGCACGGTCTCCAGGGCTCCCAGAGGTTCTGTGGTGTCACAGTGGAGGCAGGGTTGCATCAGGTTCCATAGCATCACCACAGTCTCCAGGGCTCCCTGAGCTTCTGTGGTGTCACAGTGGAGGCAGGGTTGCATCAGGTTCCATAGCATCAGCACGGTCTCCAGGGCTCCCAGAGGTTCTGTGGTGTCACAGAGGAGGCAGGGTTGCATCAGGTTCCATAGCATCAGCACGGTCTCCAGGGCTCCAAGAGCTTCTGTGGTGTCACAGAGGAGGCAGGGTTGCATCAGGTTCAATAGCATCAGCACGGTCTCCAGGGCTCCCCTGAGCTTCTGTGGTGGTGTCACAGAGGAGCCAGGCTTCCTTGTAGTTCCCCAGCATCACAAAGGCTCTCCTGGGAGCCACGGGTCACAAAGCACCGTGGGCTCTGTGCAGCCCCGCTGTGTCACAATGGCCGCTGGCTTCCACGAGCCCCCGCAGTGTCCCAGTGGGCCCCGTGGCTTTAGGAGTGGGTGGCTGGGAGTTGGTGCCAGCGGCTGGGGGAGCAGCAGCAGGGACTGTGTGTGGACAGTGCCATGGCCACTTGTGTGGCCACTGGTGTCTCTGTGCCAGGCACAGCCGTGGTGTGTAACACCGGCTCTGGGTCCTTTGGCTGTGCAGGTGGCAGTCACGGCCTGGAGCAGGGCTGCTCCCGGGGGACAGCCTGGGGCAGGAGGCTGCTGGAGATTCATTCCCCACACTCCTTGTCATGAGGTGCTCAGAGTGATTGGAAAGGCTGTTGGCAGCAGGCAGTTCTCTGGGTTCAAGCTGTGGAGCTGTCAGCGGGAATGCAAAGGCCAAGCTGGTGAGCCTTTTGTCCTGGTGCCTTTAGTGTGTGAGCAGTCCCTGGTGCCGTTGTCTTTGGATCCTGAGTGTGGGAGAGGCAAGGCTTAGGATGGTGCGTAGAGCTGAGAAGGAAAGTGCCGAGAGCAGCGTGTGTGCTGCTGCTTTGAGGGGTGCAGTTGAAGTTGTAGGCAGCAAGAGCTTTCTCAGCTGGCCCTTTTGTGAGCTCTGCTTTTGCCAGATGACTTCCATCTTACCCTCTTACCATCTTAGCCTCTCATTTTTGCATATCCCAAACCCCCTTCCAAACATCCAGCAGCTGCTTGTAAAGAAGAAGTCCTAGAACAAAAAGCCAGTGCTGCCTTTCATAGCCCCTTTGCTGTCTATGAAGTAGAGGAAAGAAGCTAGTGAGACGCACTTTCTTTCTCAACTCCATAGAGCGCATCCTTCTCTCAAGGTGGCAGAGTCCTTGGCGGAAGTGAAGCATCTGCAGCTGCAGTTCAGACTGAGAGATGTGCCAGGACAGGAAACATTTGCTGACCTTCCCTGTTCCCTGTGCAACATGATTCTCGCATCCCAGTCACTTTCACACACCTTCGGTACCCCTGAGTCCAAGCAGCTAAAGCTCACAGAGACAGAAGTGTCAGGAAGGAAAACGTTGCAAAAGCACCCCCTTCTCTTATCAGCATATAAATTGTGCACAACAGGCTGCGGCACCGAACCTTCCTTCTCAGATAGACATGCCATCACACTTTTCACTCTTGCAGCTCGGTTGAAAAGCTCCAGCAGCTGCTCCCGCAATAGCAAAAGGTTCTAGAAGTGAAAGCCAGTTTGGGGCTGCACCTTCTCCTTGCCGCATGTAAGCCACACCAAACTCCCTGATGCACTCTGTCCTCCCCTTCTCAAAGGAGTAGACGGTGGCATCAGGACACACCTGTGTCCCAGCAGCTGGGTGCCCAGCCGGGAGCAGGAGCAGGGCTGGGGCTGCTCCCAAAGTTGCCCCGCCCCAATGCCAGAGCCGGACATATGCTGAGGGGGGGCTGGATCAGGCTTTATTGTCCAGCTGCATGCCAGGAGTGAGCACAAAATCTACCTGCATTCTCTGCAGCATGCCATCCTGGAGCAGAGCCATTGCCAAAGGAAGCCGTGAGCCCGTGCCAAGCCAGTGCCGGAGTGGGATCCTAGCAGCACCTGTGGAAGCCGGGAGAGAGGAGCCCACCTGGAGCAGGTTCGTGCAGGATTAATCATCCCGTGGCTTCCCACCAGGGTCCTGTTGCTTCCAAAAGGCCCCACAGTGTCACTGTGGCCCCTCGGTTCCACCAGGTTCCATAGCGTCACTGTGGTGCCCAGGGTTCCGTCAGCTTCGCCAGCATCCCCACGGTCTGCAGAGCTCCCCGAGCTTCTGTGGTGTCACAGTGGAGGCAGGGTTGCATCAGGTTCCATAGCATCAGCACGGTCTCCAGGGCTCCCAGAGGTTCTGTGGTGTCACAGTGGAGGCAGGGTTGCATCAGGTTCCATAGCATCACCACAGTCTCCAGGGCTCCCTGAGCTTCTGTGGTGTCACAGTGGAGGCAGGGTTGCATCAGGTTCCATAGCATCAGCACGGTCTCCAGGGCTCCCAGAGGTTCTGTGGTGTCACAGAGGAGGCAGGGTTGCATCAGGTTCCATAGCATCACCACGGTCTCCAGGGCTCCAAGAGCTTCTGTGGTGTCACAGAGGAGGCAGGGTTGCATCAGGTTCAATAGCATCAGCACGGTCTCCAGGGCTCCCCTGAGCTTCTGTGGTGGTGTCACAGAGGAGCCAGGCTTCCTTGTAGTTCCCCAGCATCACAAAGGCTCTCCTGGGAGCCACGGGTCACAAAGCACCGTGGGCTCTGTGCAGCCCCGCTGTGTCACAATGGCCGCTGGCTTCCACGAGCCCCCGCAGTGTCCCAGTGGGCCCCGTGGCTTTAGGAGTGGGTGGCTGGGAGTTGGTGCCAGCGGCTGGGGGAGCAGCAGCAGGGACTGTGTGTGGACAGTGCCATGGCCACTTGTGTGGCCACTGGTGTCTCTGTGCCAGGCACAGCCGTGGTGTGTAACACCGGCTCTGGGTCCTTTGGCTGTGCAGGTGGCAGTCACGGCCTGGAGCAGGGCTGCTCCCGGGGGACAGCCTGGGGCAGGAGGCTGCTGGAGATTCATTCCCCACACTCCTTGTCATGAGGTGCTCAGAGTGATTGGAAAGGCTGTTGGCAGCAGGCAGTTCTCTGGGTTCAAGCTGTGGAGCTGTCAGCGGGAATGCAAAGGCCAAGCTGGTGAGCCTTTTGTCCTGGTGCCTTTAGTGTGTGAGCAGTCCCTGGTGCCGTTGTCTTTGGATCCTGAGTGTGGGAGAGGCAAGGCTTAGGATGGTGCGTAGAGCTGAGAAGGAAAGTGCCGAGAGCAGCGTGTGTGCTGCTGCTTTGAGGGGTGCAGTTGAAGTTGTAGGCAGCAAGAGCTTTCTCAGCTGGCCCTTTTGTGAGCTCTGCTTTTGCCAGATGACTTCCATCTTACCCTCTTACCATCTTAGCCTCTCATTTTTGCATATCCCAAACCCCCTTCCAAACATCCAGCAGCTGCTTGTAAAGAAGAAGTCCTAGAACAAAAAGCCAGTGCTGCCTTTCATAGCCCCTTTGCTGTCTATGAAGTAGAGGAAAGAAGCTAGTGAGACGCACTTTCTTTCTCAACTCCATAGAGCGCATCCTTCTCTCAAGGTGGCAGAGTCCTTGGCGGAAGTGAAGCATCTGCAGCTGCAGTTCAGACTGAGAGATGTGCCAGGACAGGAAACATTTGCTGACCTTCCCTGTTCCCTGTGCAACATGATTCTCGCATCCCAGTCACTTTCACACACCTTCGGTATCCCTGAGTCCAAGCAGCTAAAGCTCACAGAGACAGAAGTGTCAGGAAGGAAAACGTTGCAAAAGCACCCCCTTCTCTTATCAGCATATAAATTGTGCACAACAGGCTGCGGCACCGAACCTTCCTTCTCAGATAGACATGCCATCACACTTTTCACTCTTGCAGCTCGGTTGAAAAGCTCCAGCAGCTGCTCCCGCAATAGCAAAAGGTTCTAGAAGTGAAAGCCAGTTTGGGGCTGCACCTTCTCCTTGCCGCATGTAAGCCACACCAAACTCCCTGATGCACTCTGTCCTCCCCTTCTCAAAGGAGTAGACGGTGGCATCAGGACACACCTGTGTCCCAGCAGCTGGGTGCCCAGCCGGGAGCAGGAGCAGGGCTGGGGCTGCTCCCAAAGTTGCCCCGCCCCAATGCCAGAGCCGGACATATGCTGAGGGGGGGCTGGATCAGGCTTTATTGTCCAGCTGCATGCCAGGAGTGAGCACAAAATCTACCTGCATTCTCTGCAGCATGCCATCCTGGAGCAGAGCCATTGCCAAAGGAAGCCGTGAGCCCGTGCCAAGCCAGTGCCGGAGTGGGATCCTAGCAGCACCTGTGGAAGCCGGGAGAGAGGAGCCCACCTGGAGCAGGTTCGTGCAGGATTAATCATCCCGTGGCTTCCCACCAGGGTCCTGTTGCTTCCAAAAGGCCCCACAGTGTCACTGTGGCCCCTCGGTTCCACCAGGTTCCATAGCGTCACTGTGGTGCCCAGGGTTCCGTCAGCTTCGCCAGCATCCCCACGGTCTGCAGAGCTCCCCGAGCTTCTGTGGTGTCACAGTGGAGGCAGGGTTGCATCAGGTTCCATAGCATCAGCACGGTCTCCAGGGCTCCCAGAGGTTCTGTGGTGTCACAGTGGAGGCAGGGTTGCATCAGGTTCCATAGCATCACCACAGTCTCCAGGGCTCCCTGAGCTTCTGTGGTGTCACAGTGGAGGCAGGGTTGCATCAGGTTCCATAGCATCAGCACGGTCTCCAGGGCTCCCAGAGGTTCTGTGGTGTCACAGAGGAGGCAGGGTTGCATCAGGTTCCATAGCATCAGCACGGTCTCCAGGGCTCCAAGAGCTTCTGTGGTGTCACAGAGGAGGCAGGGTTGCATCAGGTTCAATAGCATCAGCATGGTCTCCAGGGCTCCCCTGAGCTTCTGTGGTGGTGTCACAGAGGAGCCAGGCTTCCTTGTAGTTCCCCAGCATCACAAAGGCTCTCCTGGGAGCCACGGGTCACAAAGCACCGTGGGCTCTGTGCAGCCCCGCTGTGTCACAATGGCCGCTGGCTTCCACGAGCCCCCGCAGTGTCCCAGTGGGCCCCGTGGCTTTAGGAGTGGGTGGCTGGGAGTTGGTGCCAGCGGCTGGGGGAGCAGCAGCAGGGACTGTGTGTGGACAGTGCCATGGCCACTTGTGTGGCCACTGGTGTCTCTGTGCCAGGCACAGCCGTGGTGTGTAACACCGGCTCTGGGTCCTTTGGCTGTGCAGGTGGCAGTCACGGCCTGGAGCAGGGCTGCTCCCGGGGGACAGCCTGGGGCAGGAGGCTGCTGGAGATTCATTCCCCACACTCCTTGTCATGAGGTGCTCGGAGTGATTGGAAAGGCTGTTGGCAGCAGGCAGTTCTCTGGGTTCAAGCTGTGGAGCTGTCAGCGGGAATGCAAAGGCCAAGCTGGTGAGCCTTTTGTCCTGGTGCCTTTAGTGTGTGAGCAGTCCCTGGTGCCGTTGTCTTTGGATCCTGAGTGTGGGAGAGGCAAGGCTTAGGATGGTGCGTAGAGCTGAGAAGGAAAGTGCCGAGAGCAGCGTGTGTGCTGCTGCTTTGAGGGGTGCAGTTGAAGTTGTAGGCAGCAAGAGCTTTCTCAGCTGGCCCTTTTGTGAGCTCTGCTTTTGCCAGATGACTTCCATCTTACCCTCTTACCATCTTAGCCTCTCATTTTTGCATATCCCAAACCCCCTTCCAAACATCCAGCAGCTGCTTGTAAAGAAGAAGTCCTAGAACAAAAAGCCAGTGCTGCCTTTCATAGCCCCTTTGCTGTCTATGAAGTAGAGGAAAGAAGCTAGTGAGACGCACTTTCTTTCTCAACTCCATAGAGCGCATCCTTCTCTCAAGGTGGCAGAGTCCTTGGCGGAAGTGAAGCATCTGCAGCTGCAGTTCAGACTGAGAGATGTGCCAGGACAGGAAACATTTGCTGACCTTCCCTGTTCCCTGTGCAACATGATTCTCGCATCCCAGTCACTTTCACACACCTTCGGTACCCCTGAGTCCAAGCAGCTAAAGCTCACAGAGACAGAAGTGTCAGGAAGGAAAACGTTGCAAAAGCACCCCCTTCTCTTATCAGCATATAAATTGTGCACAACAGGCTGCGGCACCGAACCTTCCTTCTCAGATAGACATGCCATCACACTTTTCACTCTTGCAGCTCGGTTGAAAAGCTCCAGCAGCTGCTCCCGCAATAGCAAAAGGTTCTAGAAGTGAAAGCCAGTTTGGGGCTGCACCTTCTCCTTGCCGCATGTAAGCCACACCAAACTCCCTGATGCACTCTGTCCTCCCCTTCTCAAAGGAGTAGACGGTGGCATCAGGACACACCTGTGTCCCAGCAGCTGGGTGCCCAGCCGGGAGCAGGAGCAGGGCTGGGGCTGCTCCCAAAGTTGCCCCGCCCCAATGCCAGAGCCGGACATATGCTGAGGGGGGGCTGGATCAGGCTTTATTGTCCAGCTGCATGCCAGGAGTGAGCACAAAATCTACCTGCATTCTCTGCAGCATGCCATCCTGGAGCAGAGCCATTGCCAAAGGAAGCCGTGAGCCCGTGCCAAGCCAGTGCCGGAGTGGGATCCTAGCAGCACCTGTGGAAGCCGGGAGAGAGGAGCCCACCTGGAGCAGGTTCGTGCAGGATTAATCATCCCGTGGCTTCCCACCAGGGTCCTGTTGCTTCCAAAAGGCCCCACAGTGTCACTGTGGCCCCTCGGTTCCACCAGGTTCCATAGCGTCACTGTGGTGCCCAGGGTTCCGTCAGCTTCGCCAGCATCCCCACGGTCTGCAGAGCTCCCCGAGCTTCTGTGGTGTCACAGTGGAGGCAGGGTTGCATCAGGTTCCATAGCATCAGCACGGTCTCCAGGGCTCCCAGAGGTTCTGTGGTGTCACAGTGGAGGCAGGGTTGCATCAGGTTCCATAGCATCACCACAGTCTCCAGGGCTCCCTGAGCTTCTGTGGTGTCACAGTGGAGGCAGGGTTGCATCAGGTTCCATAGCATCAGCACGGTCTCCAGGGCTCCCAGAGGTTCTGTGGTGTCACAGAGGAGGCAGGGTTGCATCAGGTTCCATAGCATCACCACGGTCTCCAGGGCTCCAAGAGCTTCTGTGGTGTCACAGAGGAGGCAGGGTTGCATCAGGTTCAATAGCATCAGCACGGTCTCCAGGGCTCCCCTGAGCTTCTGTGGTGGTGTCACAGAGGAGCCAGGCTTCCTTGTAGTTCCCCAGCATCACAAAGGCTCTCCTGGGAGCCACGGGTCACAAAGCACCGTGGGCTCTGTGCAGCCCCGCTGTGTCACAATGGCCGCTGGCTTCCACGAGCCCCCGCAGTGTCCCAGTGGGCCCCGTGGCTTTAGGAGTGGGTGGCTGGGAGTTGGTGCCAGCGGCTGGGGGAGCAGCAGCAGGGACTGTGTGTGGACAGTGCCATGGCCACTTGTGTGGCCACTGGTGTCTCTGTGCCAGGCACAGCCGTGGTGTGTAACACCGGCTCTGGGTCCTTTGGCTGTGCAGGTGGCAGTCACGGCCTGGAGCAGGGCTGCTCCCGGGGGACAGCCTGGGGCAGGAGGCTGCTGGAGATTCATTCCCCACACTCCTTGTCATGAGGTGCTCAGAGTGATTGGAAAGGCTGTTGGCAGCAGGCAGTTCTCTGGGTTCAAGCTGTGGAGCTGTCAGCGGGAATGCAAAGGCCAAGCTGGTGAGCCTTTTGTCCTGGTGCCTTTAGTGTGTGAGCAGTCCCTGGTGCCGTTGTCTTTGGATCCTGAGTGTGGGAGAGGCAAGGCTTAGGATGGTGCGTAGAGCTGAGAAGGAAAGTGCCGAGAGCAGCGTGTGTGCTGCTGCTTTGAGGGGTGCAGTTGAAGTTGTAGGCAGCAAGAGCTTTCTCAGCTGGCCCTTTTGTGAGCTCTGCTTTTGCCAGATGACTTCCATCTTACCCTCTTACCATCTTAGCCTCTCATTTTTGCATATCCCAAACCCCCTTCCAAACATCCAGCAGCTGCTTGTAAAGAAGAAGTCCTAGAACAAAAAGCCAGTGCTGCCTTTCATAGCCCCTTTGCTGTCTATGAAGTAGAGGAAAGAAGCTAGTGAGACGCACTTTCTTTCTCAACTCCATAGAGCGCATCCTTCTCTCAAGGTGGCAGAGTCCTTGGCGGAAGTGAAGCATCTGCAGCTGCAGTTCAGACTGAGAGATGTGCCAGGACAGGAAACATTTGCTGACCTTCCCTGTTCCCTGTGCAACATGATTCTCGCATCCCAGTCACTTTCACACACCTTCGGTATCCCTGAGTCCAAGCAGCTAAAGCTCACAGAGACAGAAGTGTCAGGAAGGAAAACCGTTGCAAAAGCACCCCCTTCTCTTATCAGCATATAAATTGTGCACAACAGGCTGCGGCACCGAACCTTCCTTCTCAGATAGACATGCCATCACACTTTTCACTCTTGCAGCTCGGTTGAAAAGCTCCAGCAGCTGCTCCCGCAATAGCAAAAGGTTCTAGAAGTGAAAGCCAGTTTGGGGCTGCACCTTCTCCTTGCCGCATGTAAGCCACACCAAACTCCCTGATGCACTCTGTCCTCCCCTTCTCAAAGGAGTAGACGGTGGCATCAGGACACACCTGTGTCCCAGCAGCTGGGTGCCCAGCCGGGAGCAGGAGCAGGGCTGGGGCTGCTCCCAAAGTTGCCCCGCCCCAATGCCAGAGCCGGACATATGCTGAGGGGGGGCTGGATCAGGCTTTATTGTCCAGCTGCATGCCAGGAGTGAGCACAAAATCTACCTGCATTCTCTGCAGCATGCCATCCTGGAGCAGAGCCATTGCCAAAGGAAGCCGTGAGCCCGTGCCAAGCCAGTGCCGGAGTGGGATCCTAGCAGCACCTGTGGAAGCCGGGAGAGAGGAGCCCACCTGGAGCAGGTTCGTGCAGGATTAATCATCCCGTGGCTTCCCACCAGGGTCCTGTTGCTTCCAAAAGGCCCACAGTGTCACTGTGGCCCCTCGGTTCCACCAGGTTCCATAGCGTCACTGTGGTGCCCAGGGTTCCGTCAGCTTCGCCAGCATCCCCACGGTCTGCAGAGCTCCCCGAGCTTCTGTGGTGTCACAGTGGAGGCAGGTTGCATCAGGTTCCATAGCATCAGCACGGTCTCCAGGGCTCCAGAGGTTCTGTGGTGTCACAGTGGAGGCAGGGTTGCATCAGGTTCCATAGCATCACCACAGTCCTCCAGGGCTCCCTGAGCTTCTGTGGTGTCACAGTGGAGGCAGGGTTGCATCAGGTTCCATAGCATCAGCACGGTCTCCAGGGCTCCCAGAGGTTCTAGTGGTGTCACAGAGGAGGCAGGGTTGCATCAGGTTCCATAGCATCAGCACGGTCTCCAGGGCTCCAAGAGCTTCTGTGGTGTCACAGAGGAGGCAGGGTTGCATCAGGTTCAATAGCATCAGCATGGTCTCCAGGGCTCCCCTGAGCTTCTGTGGTGGTGTCACAGAGGAGCCAGGCTTCCTTGTAGTTCCCCAGCATCACAAAGGCTCTCCTGGGAGCCACGGGTCACAAAGCACCGTGGGCTCTGTGCAGCCCCGCTGTGTCACAATGGCCGCTGGCTTCCACGAGCCCCCGCAGTGTCCCAGTGGGCCCCGTGGCTTTTAGGAGTGGGTGGCTGGGAGTTGGTGCCAGCGGCTGGGGGAGCAGCAGCAGGGACTGTGTGTGGACAGTGCCATGGCCACTTGTGTGGCCACTGGTGTCTCTGTGCCAGGCACAGCCGTGGTGTGTAACACCGCTCTGGGGTCCTTTGGCTGTGCAGGTGGCAGTCACGGCCTGGAGCAGGGCTGCTCCCGGGGGACAGCCTGGGGCAGGAGGCTGCTGGAGATTCATTCCCCACACTCCTTGTCATGAGGTGCTCGGAGTGATTGGAAAGGCTGTTGGCAGCAGGCAGTTCTCTGGGTTCAAGCTGTGGAGCTGTCAGCGGGAATGCAAAGGCCAAGCTGGTGAGCCTTTTGTCCTGGTGCCTTTAGTGTGTGAGCAGTCCCTGGTGCCGTTGTCTTTGGATCCTGAGTGTGGGAGAGGCAAGGCTTAGGATGGTGCGTAGAGCTGAGAAGAAAGTGCCGAGAGCAGCGGTGTGTGCTGCTGCTTTGAGGGGTGCAGTTGAAGTTGTAGGCAGCAAGAGCTTTCTCAGCTGCCCTTTTGTGAGCTCTGCTTTTGCCAGATGACTTCCATCTTACCCTCTTACCATCTTAGCCTCTCATTTTTGCATATCCCAAACCCCCCTTCCAAACATCCAGCAGCTGCTTGTAAAGAAGAAGTCCTAGAACAAAAAGCCAGTGCTGCCTTTCATAGCCCCTTTGCTGTCTATGAAGTAGAGGAAAGAAGCTAGTGAGACGCACTTTCTTTCTCAACTCCATAGAGCGCATCCTTCTCTCAAGGTGGCAGAGTCCTTGGCGGAAGTGAAGCATCTGCAGCTGCAGTTCAGACTGAGAGATGTGCCAGGACAGGAAACATTTGCTGACCTTCCCTGTTCCCTGTGCAACATGATTCTCGCATCCCAGTCACTTTCACACACCTTCGGTACCCCTGAGTCCCAAGCAGCTAAAGCTCACAGAGACAGAAGTGTCAGGAAGGAAAACGTTGCAAAAGCACCCCCCTTCTCTTATCAGCATATAAATTGTGCACAACAGGCTGCGGCACCGAACCTTCCTTCTCAGATAGACATGCCATCACACTTTTCACTCTTGCAGCTCGGTTGAAAAGCTCCAGCAGCTGCTCCCGCAATAGCAAAAGGTTCTAGAAGTGAAAGCCAGTTTGGGGCTGCACCTTCTCCTTGCCGCATGTAAGCCACACCAAACTCCCTGATGCACTCTGTCCTCCCCTTCTCAAAGGAGTAGACGGTGGCATCAGGACACACCTGTGTCCCAGCAGCTGGGTGCCCAGCCGGGAGCAGGAGCAGGGCTGGGGCTGCTCCCAAAGTTGCCCCGCCCCAATGCCAGAGCCGGACATATGCTGAGGGGGGGGCTGGATCAGGCTTTATTGTCCAGCTGCATGCCAGGAGTGAGCACAAAATCTACCTGCATTCTCTGCAGCATGCCATCCTGGAGCAGAGCCATTGCCAAAGGAAGCCGTGAGCCCGTGCCAAGCCAGTGCCGGAGTGGGATCCTAGCAGCACCTGTGGAAGCCGGGAGAGAGGAGCCCACCTGGAGCAGGTTCGTGCAGGATTAATCATCCCGTGGCTTCCCACCAGGGTTCTGTTGCTTCCAAAAGGCCCCACAGTGTCACTGTGGCCCCTCGGTTCCACCAGGTTCCATAGCGTCACTGTGGTGCCCAGGGTTCCGTCAGCTTCGCCAGCATCCCCACGGTCTGCAGAGCTCCCCGAGCTTCTGTGGTGTCACAGTGGAGGCAGGGTTGCATCAGGTTCCATAGCATCAGCACGGTCTCCAGGGCTCCCAGAGGTTCTGTGGTGTCACAGTGGAGGCAGGGTTGCATCAGGTTCCATAGCATCACCACAGTCTCCAGGGCTCCCTGAGCTTCTGTGGTGTCACAGTGGAGGCAGGGTTGCATCAGGTTCCATAGCATCAGCACGGTCTCCAGGGCTCCCAGAGGTTCTGTGGTGTCACAGAGGAGGCAGGGTTGCATCAGGTTCCATAGCATCACCACGGTCTCCAGGGCTCCAAGAGCTTCTGTGGTGTCACAGAGGAGGCAGGGTTGCATCAGGTTCAATAGCATCAGCACGGTCTCCAGGGCTCCCCTGAGCTTCTGTGGTGGTGTCACAGAGGAGCCAGGCTTCCTTGTAGTTCCCCAGCATCACAAAGGCTCTCCTGGGAGCCACGGGTCACAAAGCACCGTGGGCTCTGTGCAGCCCCGCTGTGTCACAATGGCCGCTGGCTTCCACGAGCCCCCGCAGTGTCCCCAGTGGGCCCCGTGGCTTTAGGAGTGGGGTGGCTGGGAGTTGGTGCCAGCGGCTGGGGGAGCAGCAGCATGGGACTGTGTGTGGACAGTGCCATGGCCACTTGTGTGGCCACTGGTGTCTCTGTGCCAGGCACAGCCGTGGTGTGTAACACCGGCTCTGGGTCCTTTGGCTGTGCAGGTGGCAGTCACGGCCTGGAGCAGGGGCTGCTCCCGGGGGACAGCCTGGGGCAGGAGGCTGCTGGAGATTCATTCCCCACACTCCTTGTCATGAGGTTGCTCGGAGTGATTGGAAAGGCTGTTGGCAGCAGGCAGTTCTCTGGGTTCAAGCTGTGGAGCTGTCAGCGGGAATGCAAAGGGCCAAGCTGGTGAGCCTTTTGTCCCTGGTGCCTTTAGTGTGTGAGCAGTCCCTGGTGCCGTTGTCTTTGGATCCTGAGTGTGGGAGAGGCAAGGCTTAGGATGGTGCGTAGAGCTGAGAAGGAAAGTGCCGAGAGCAGCGTGTGTGCTGCTGCTTTGAGGGGTGCAGTTGAAGTTGTAGGCAGCAAGAGCTTTCTCAGCTGGCCCTTTTGTGAGCTCTGCTTTTGCCAGATGACTTCCATCTTACCCTCTTACCATCTTAGCCTCTCATTTTTGCATATCCCCAAACCCCCTTCCAAACATCCAGCAGCTGCTTGTAAAGAAGAAGTCCTAGAACAAAAAGCCAGTGCTGCCTTTCATAGCCCCCTTTGCTGTCTATGAAGTAGAGGAAAGAAGCTAGTGAGACGCACTTTCTTTCTCAACTCCATAGAGCGCATCCTTCTCTCAAGGTGGCAGAGTCCTTGGCGGAAGTGAAGCATCTGCAGCTGCAGTTCAGACTGAGAGATGTGCCAGGACAGGAAACATTTGCTGACCTTCCCTGTTCCCTGTGCAACATGATTCTCGCATCCCAGTCACTTTCACACACCTTCGGTACCCCTGAGTCCAAGCAGCTAAAGCTCACAGAGACAGAAGTGTCAGGAAGAAAACGTTGCAAAAGCACCCCCTTCTCTTATCAGCATATAAATTGTGCACAACAGGCTGCGGCACCGAACCTTCCTTCTCAGATAGACATGCCATCACACTTTTCACTCTTGCAGCTCGGTTGAAAAGCTCCAGCAGCTGCTCCCGCAATAGCAAAAGGTTCTAGAAGTGAAAGCCAGTTTGGGGCTGCACCTTCTCCTTGCCGCATGTAAGCCACACCAAACTCCCTGATGCACTCTGTCCTCCCCTTCTCAAAGGAGTAGACGGTGGCATCAGGACACACCTGTGTCCCAGCAGCTGGGTGCCCAGCCGGGAGCAGGAGCAGGGCTGGGGCTGCTCCCAAAGTTGGCCCCGCCCCAATGCCAGAGCCGGACATATGCTGAGGGGGGGCTGGATCAGGCTTTATTGTCCAGCTGCATGCCAGGAGTGAGCACAAAATCTACCTGCATTCTCTGCAGCATGCCATCCTGGAGCAGAGCCATTGCCAAAGGAAGCCGTGAGCCCGTGCCAAGCCAGTGCCGGAGTGGGATCCTAGCAGCACCTGTGGAAGCCGGGAGAGAGGAGCCCACCTGGAGCAGGTTCGTGCAGGATTAATCATCCCGTGGCTTCCCACCAGGGTCCTGTTGCTTCCAAAAGGCCCCCACAGTGTCACTGTGGCCCCTCGGTTCCACCAGGTTCCATAGCGTCACTGTGGTGCCCAGGGTTCCGTCAGCTTCGCCAGCATCCCCACGGTCTGCAGAGCTCCCCGAGCTTCTGTGGTGTCACAGTGGAGGCAGGGTTGCATCAGGTTCCATAGCATCAGCACGGTCTCCAGGGCTCCCAGAGGTTCTGTGGTGTCACAGTGGAGGCAGGGTTGCATCAGGTTCCATAGCATCACCACAGTCTCCAGGGCTCCCTGAGCTTCTGTGTGTCACAGTGGAGGCAGGGTTGCATCAGGTTCCATAGCATCAGCACGGTCTCCAGGGCTCCCAGAGGTTCTGTGGTGTCACAGAGGAGGCAGGGTTGCATCAGGTTCCATAGCATCACCACGGTCTCCAGGGCTCCAAGAGCTTCTGTGGTGTCACAGAGGAGGCAGGGTTGCATCAGGTTCCATAGCATCAGCACGGTCTCCAGGGCTCCCCTGAGCTTCTGTGGTGGTGTCACAGAGGAGCCAGGCTTCCTTGTAGTTCCCCAGCATCACAAAGGCTCTCCTGGGAGCCACGGGTCACAAAGCACCGTGGGCTCTGTGCAGCCCCGCTGTGTCACAATGGCCGCTGGCTTCCACGAGCCCCCGCAGTGTCCCAGTGGGCCCCGTGGCTTTAGGAGTGGGTGGCTGGGAGTTGGTGCCAGCGGCTGGGGGGAGCAGCAGCAGGGACTGTGTGTGGACAGTGCCATGGCCACTTGTGTGGCCACTGGTGTCTCTGTGCCAGGCACAGCCGTGGTGTGTAACACCGGCTCTGGGTCCTTTGGCTGTGCAGGGTGGCAGTCACGGCCTGGAGCAGGGGCTGCTCCCGGGGGACAGCCTGGGGCAGGAGGCTGCTGGGAGATTCATTCCCCACACTCCTTGTCATGAGGTGCTCGGAGTGATTGGAAAGGCTGTTGGCAGCAGGCAGTTCTCTGGGTTCAAGCTGTGGAGCTGTCAGCGGGAATGCAAAGGCCAAGCTGGTGAGCCTTTTGTCCTGGTGCCTTTAGTGTGTGAGCAGTCCCTGGTGCCGTTGTCTTTGGATCCTGAGTGTGGGAGAGGCAAGGCTTAGGATGGTGCGTAGAGCTGAGAAGGAAAGTGCCGAGAGCAGCGTGTGTGCTGCTGCTTTGAGGGGTGCAGTTGAAGTTGTAGGCAGCAAGAGCTTTCTCAGCTGGCCCTTTTGTGAGCTCTGCTTTTGCCAGATGACTTCCATCTTACCCTCTTACCATCTTAGCCTCTCATTTTTGCATATCCCAAACCCCCCTTCCAAACATCCAGCAGCTGCTTTGTAAAGAAGAAGTCCTAGAACAAAAAGCCAGTGCTGCCTTTCATAGCCCCTTTGCTGTCTATGAAGTAGAGGAAAAGAAGCTAGTGAGACGCACTTTCTTTCTCAACTCCATAGAGCGCATCCTTCTCTCAAGGTGGCAGAGTCCTTGGCGGAAGTGAAGCATCTGCAGCTGCAGTTCAGACTGAGAGATGTGCCAGGACAGGAAAACATTTGCTGACCTTCCCTGTTCCCTGTGCAACATGATTCTCGCATCCCCAGTCACTTTCACACACCTTCGGTACCCCTGAGTCCAAGCAGCTAAAGCTCACAGAGACAGAAGTGTCAGGAAGGAAAACGTTGCAAAAGCACCCCCTTCTCTTATCAGCATATAAATTGTGCACAACAGGCTGCGGCACGAACCCTTCCTTCTCAGATAGACATGCCATCACACTTTTCACTCTTGCAGCTCGGTTGAAAAGCTCCAGCAGCTGCTCCCGCAATAGCAAAAGGTTCTAGAAGTGAAAGCCAGTTTGGGGCTGCACCTTCTCCTTGCCGCATGTAAGCCACACCAAACTCCCTGATGCACTCTGTCCTCCCCTTCTCAAAGGAGTAGACGGTGGCATCAGGACACACCTGTGTCCCAGCGCAGGAGCAGGGCTGGGGCTGCTCCCAAAGTTGCCCCGCCCCAATGCCAGAGCCGGACATATGCTGAGGGGGGGCTGGATCAGGCTTTATTGTCCAGCTGCATGCCAGGAGTGAGCACAAAATCTACCTGCATTCTCTGCAGCATGCCATCCTGGAGCAGAGCCATTGCCAAAGGAAGCCGTGAGCCCGTGCCAAGCCAGTGCCGGAGTGGGATCCTAGCAGCACCTGTGGAAGCCGGGAGAGAGGAGCCCACCTGGAGCAGGTTCGTGCAGGATTAATCATCCCGTGGCTTCCCACCAGGGTCCTGTTGCTTCCAAAAGGCCCCACAGCGTCACTGTGGCCCCTCGGTTCCACCAGGTTCCATAGCGTCACTGTGGTGCCCAGGGTTCCGTCAGCTTCGCCAGCATCCCCACGGTCTGCAGAGCTCCCCGAGCTTCTGTGGTGTCACAGTGGAGGCAGGGTTGCATCAGGTTCCATAGCATCAGCACGGTCTCCAGGGCTCCCAGAGGTTCTGTGGTGTCACAGTGGAGGCAGGGTTGCATCAGGTTCCATAGCATCACCACAGTCTCCAGGGCTCCCTGAGCTTCTGTGGTGTCACAGTGGAGGCAGGGTTGCATCAGGTTCCATAGCATCAGCACGGTCTCCAGGGCTCCCAGAGGTTCTGTGGTGTCACAGAGGAGGCAGGGTTGCATCAGGTTCCATAGCATCACCACGGTCTCCAGGGCTCCAAGAGCTTCTGTGGTGTCACAGAGGAGGCAGGGTTGCATCAGGTTCAATAGCATCAGCACGGTCTCCAGGGCTCCCCTGAGCTTCTGTGGTGGTGTCACAGAGGAGCCAGGCTTCCTTGTAGTTCCCCAGCATCACAAAGGCTCTCCTGGGAGCCACGGGTCACAAAGCACCGTGGGCTCTGTGCAGCCCCGCTGTGTCACAATGGCCGCTGGCTTCCACGAGCCCCCGCAGTGTCCCAGTGGGCCCCGTGGCTTTAGGAGTGGGTGGCTGGGAGTTGGTGCCAGCGGCTGGGGGAGCAGCAGCAGGGACTGTGTGTGGACAGTGCCATGGCCACTTGTGTGGCCACTGGTGTCTCTGTGCCAGGCACAGCCGTGGTGTGTAACACCGGCTCTGGGTCCTTTGGCTGTGCAGGTGGCAGTCACGGCCTGGAGCAGGGCTGCTCCCGGGGGACAGCCTGGGGCAGGAGGCTGCTGGAGATTCATTCCCCACACTCCTTGTCATGAGGTGCTCAGAGTGATTGGAAAGGCTGTTGGCAGCAGGCAGTTCTCTGGGTTCAAGCTGTGGAGCTGTCAGCGGGAATGCAAAGGCCAAGCTGGTGAGCCTTTTGTCCTGGTGCCTTTAGTGTGTGAGCAGTCCCTGGTGCCGTTGTCTTTGGATCCTGAGTGTGGGAGAGGCAAGGCTTAGGATGGTGCGTAGAGCTGAGAAGGAAAGTGCCGAGAGCAGCATGTGTGCTGCTGCTTTGAGGGGTGCAGTTGAAGTTGTAGGCAGCAAGAGCTTTCTCAGCTGGCCCTTTTGTGAGCTCTGCTTTTGCCAGATGACTTCCATCTTACCCTCTTACCATCTTAGCCTCTCATTTTTGCATATCCCAAACCCCCTTCCAAACATCCAGCAGCTGCTTGTAAAGAAGAAGTCCTAGAACAAAAAGCCAGTGCTGCCTTTCATAGCCCCTTTGCTGTCTATGAAGTAGAGGAAAGAAGCTAGTGAGACGCACTTTCTTTCTCAACTCCATAGAGCGCATCCTTCTCTCAAGGTGGCAGAGTCCTTGGCGGAAGTGAAGCATCTGCAGCTGCAGTTCAGACTGAGAGATGTGCCAGGACAGGAAACATTTGCTGACCTTCCCTGTTCCCTGTGCAACATGATTCTCGCATCCCAGTCACTTTCACATACCTTCGGTATCCCTGAGTCCAAGCAGCTAAAGCTCACAGAGACAGAAGTGTCAGGAAGGAAAACGTTCCAAAAGCACCCCCTTCTCTTATCAGCATATAAATTGTGCACAACAGGCTGCGGCACCGAACCTTCCTTCTCAGATAGACATGCCATCACACTTTTCACTCTTGCAGCTCGGTTGAAAAGCTCCAGCAGCTGCTCCCGCAATAGCAAAAGGTTCTAGAAGTGAAAGCCAGTTTGGGGCTGCACCTTCTCCTTGCCGCATGTAAGCCACACCAAACTCCCTGATGCACTCTGTCCTCCCCTTCTCAAAGGAGTAGACGGTGGCATCAGGACACACCTGTGTCCCAGCAGCTGGGTGCCCAGCCGGGAGCAGGAGCAGGGCTGGGGCTGCTCCCAAAGTTGCCCCGCCCCAATGCCAGAGCCGGACATATGCTGAGGGGGGGCTGGATCAGGCTTTATTGTCCAGCTGCATGCCAGGAGTGAGCACAAAATCTACCTGCATTCTCTGCAGCATGCCATCCTGGAGCAGAGCCATTGCCAAAGGAAGCCGTGAGCCCGTGCCAAGCCAGTGCCGGAGTGGGATCCTAGCAGCACCTGTGGAAGCCGGGAGAGAGGAGCCCACCTGGAGCAGGTTCGTGCAGGATTAATCATCCCGTGGCTTCCCACCAGGGTCCTGTTGCTTCCAAAAGGCCCCACAGCGTCACTGTGGCCCCTCGGTTCCACCAGGTTCCATAGCGTCACTGTGGTGCCCAGGGTTCCGTCAGCTTCGCCAGCATCCCCACGGTCTGCAGAGCTCCCCGAGCTTCTGTGGTGTCACAGTGGAGGCAGGGTTGCATCAGGTTCCATAGCATCAGCACGGTCTCCAGGGCTCCCACAGGTTCTGTGGTGTCACAGTGGAGGCAGGGTTGCATCAGGTTCCATAGCATCACCACAGTCTCCAGGGCTCCCTGAGCTTCTGTGGTGTCACAGTGGAGGCAGGGTTGCATCAGGTTCCATAGCATCAGCACGGTCTCCAGGGCTCCCAGAGGTTCTGTGGTGTCACAGAGGAGGCAGGGTTGCATCAGGTTCCATAGCATCACCACGGTCTCCAGGGCTCCAAGAGCTTCTGTGGTGTCACAGAGGAGGCAGGGTTGCATCAGGTTCAATAGCATCAGCACGGTCTCCAGGGCTCCCCTGAGCTTCTGTGGTGGTGTCACAGAGGAGCCAGGCTTCCTTGTAGTTCCCCAGCATCACAAAGGCTCTCCTGGGAGCCACGGGTCACAAAGCACCGTGGGCTCTGTGCAGCCCCGCTGTGTCACAATGGCCGCTGGCTTCCACGAGCCCCCGCAGTGTCCCAGTGGGCCCCGTGGCTTTAGGAGTGGGTGGCTGGGAGTTGGTGCCAGCGGCTGGGGGAGCAGCAGCAGGGACTGTGTGTGGACAGTGCCATGGCCACTTGTGTGGCCACTGGTGTCTCTGTGCCAGGCACAGCCGTGGTGTGTAACACCGGCTCTGGGTCCTTTGGCTGTGCAGGTGGCAGTCACGGCCTGGAGCAGGGCTGCTCCCGGGGGACAGCCTGGGGCAGGAGGCTGCTGGAGATTCATTCCCCACACTCCTTGTCATGAGGTGCTCAGAGTGATTGGAAAGGCTGTTGGCAGCAGGCAGTTCTCTGGGTTCAAGCTGTGGAGCTGTCAGCGGGAATGCAAAGGCCAAGCTGGTGAGCCTTTTGTCCTGGTGCCTTTAGTGTGTGAGCAGTCCCTGGTGCCGTTGTCTTTGGATCCTGAGTGTGGGAGAGGCAAGGCTTAGGATGGTGCGTAGAGCTGAGAAGGAAAGTGCCGAGAGCAGCATGTGTGCTGCTGCTTTGAGGGGTGCAGTTGAAGTTGTAGGCAGCAAGAGCTTTCTCAGCTGGCCCTTTTGTGAGCTCTGCTTTTGCCAGATGACTTCCATCTTACCCTCTTACCATCTTAGCCTCTCATTTTTGCATATCCCAAACCCCCTTCCAAACATCCAGCAGCTGCTTGTAAAGAAGAAGTCCTAGAACAAAAAGCCAGTGCTGCCTTTCATAGCCCCTTTGCTGTCTATGAAGTAGAGGAAAGAAGCTAGTGAGACGCACTTTCTTTCTCAACTCCATAGAGCGCATCCTTCTCTCAAGGTGGCAGAGTCCTTGGCGGAAGTGAAGCATCTGCAGCTGCAGTTCAGACTGAGAGATGTGCCAGGACAGGAAACATTTGCTGACCTTCCCTGTTCCCTGTGCAACATGATTCTCGCATCCCAGTCACTTTCACATACCTTCGGTATCCCTGAGTCCAAGCAGCTAAAGCTCACAGAGACAGAAGTGTCAGGAAGGAAAACGTTCCAAAAGCACCCCCTTCTCTTATCAGCATATAAATTGTGCACAACAGGCTGCGGCACCGAACCTTCCTTCTCAGATAGACATGCCATCACACTTTTCACTCTTGCAGCTCGGTTGAAAAGCTCCAGCAGCTGCTCCCGCAATAGCAAAAGGTTCTAGAAGTGAAAGCCAGTTTGGGGCTGCACCTTCTCCTTGCCGCATGTAAGCCACACCAAACTCCCTGATGCACTCTGTCCTCCCCTTCTCAAAGGAGTAGACGGTGGCATCAGGACACACCTGTGTCCCAGCAGCTGGGTGCCCAGCCGGGAGCAGGAGCAGGGCTGGGGCTGCTCCCAAAGTTGCCCCGCCCCAATGCCAGAGCCGGACATATGCTGAGGGGGGGCTGGATCAGGCTTTATTGTCCAGCTGCATGCCAGGAGTGAGCACAAAATCTACCTGCATTCTCTGCAGCATGCCATCCTGGAGCAGAGCCATTGCCAAAGGAAGCCGTGAGCCCGTGCCAAGCCAGTGCCGGAGTGGGATCCTAGCAGCACCTGTGGAAGCCGGGAGAGAGGAGCCCACCTGGAGCAGGTTCGTGCAGGATTAATCATCCCGTGGCTTCCCACCAGGGTCCTGTTGCTTCCAAAAGGCCCCACAGCGTCACTGTGGCCCCTCGGTTCCACCAGGTTCCATAGCGTCACTGTGGTGCCCAGGGTTCCGTCAGCTTCGCCAGCATCCCCACGGTCTGCAGAGCTCCCCGAGCTTCTGTGGTGTCACAGTGGAGGCAGGGTTGCATCAGGTTCCATAGCATCAGCACGGTCTCCAGGGCTCCCAGAGGTTCTGTGGTGTCACAGTGGAGGCAGGGTTGCATCAGGTTCCATAGCATCACCACAGTCTCCAGGGCTCCCTGAGCTTCTGTGGTGTCACAGTGGAGGCAGGGTTGCATCAGGTTCCATAGCATCAGCACGGTCTCCAGGGCTCCCAGAGGTTCTGTGGTGTCACAGAGGAGGCAGGGTTGCATCAGGTTCCATAGCATCACCACGGTCTCCAGGGCTCCAAGAGCTTCTGTGGTGTCACAGAGGAGGCAGGGTTGCATCAGGTTCAATAGCATCAGCACGGTCTCCAGGGCTCCCCTGAGCTTCTGTGGTGGTGTCACAGAGGAGCCAGGCTTCCTTGTAGTTCCCCAGCATCACAAAGGCTCTCCTGGGAGCCACGGGTCACAAAGCACCGTGGGCTCTGTGCAGCCCCGCTGTGTCACAATGGCCGCTGGCTTCCACGAGCCCCCGCAGTGTCCCAGTGGGCCCCGTGGCTTTAGGAGTGGGTGGCTGGGAGTTGGTGCCAGCGGCTGGGGGAGCAGCAGCAGGGACTGTGTGTGGACAGTGCCATGGCCACTTGTGTGGCCACTGGTGTCTCTGTGCCAGGCACAGCCGTGGTGTGTAACACCGGCTCTGGGTCCTTTGGCTGTGCAGGTGGCAGTCACGGCCTGGAGCAGGGCTGCTCCCGGGGGACAGCCTGGGGCAGGAGGCTGCTGGAGATTCATTCCCCACACTCCTTGTCATGAGGTGCTCAGAGTGATTGGAAAGGCTGTTGGCAGCAGGCAGTTCTCTGGGTTCAAGCTGTGGAGCTGTCAGCGGGAATGCAAAGGCCAAGCTGGTGAGCCTTTTGTCCTGGTGCCTTTAGTGTGTGAGCAGTCCCTGGTGCCGTTGTCTTTGGATCCTGAGTGTGGGAGAGGCAAGGCTTAGGATGGTGCGTAGAGCTGAGAAGGAAAGTGCCGAGAGCAGCGTGTGTGCTGCTGCTTTGAGGGGTGCAGTTGAAGTTGTAGGCAGCAAGAGCTTTCTCAGCTGGCCCTTTTGTGAGCTCTGCTTTTGCCAGATGACTTCCATCTTACCCTCTTACCATCTTAGCCTCTCATTTTTGCATATCCCAAACCCCCTTCCAAACATCCAGCAGCTGCTTGTAAAGAAGAAGTCCTAGAACAAAAAGCCAGTGCTGCCTTTCATAGCCCCTTTGCTGTCTATGAAGTAGAGGAAAGAAGCTAGTGAGACGCACTTTCTTTCTCAACTCCATAGAGCGCATCCTTCTCTCAAGGTGGCAGAGTCCTTGGCGGAAGTGAAGCATCTGCAGCTGCAGTTCAGACTGAGAGATGTGCCAGGACAGGAAACATTTGCTGACCTTCCCTGTTCCCTGTGCAACATGATTCTCGCATCCCAGTCACTTTCACATACCTTCGGTATCCCTGAGTCCAAGCAGCTAAAGCTCACAGAGACAGAAGTGTCAGGAAGGAAAACGTTCCAAAAGCACCCCCTTCTCTTATCAGCATATAAATTGTGCACAACAGGCTGCGGCACCGAACCTTCCTTCTCAGATAGACATGCCATCACACTTTTCACTCTTGCAGCTCGGTTGAAAAGCTCCAGCAGCTGCTCCCGCAATAGCAAAAGGTTCTAGAAGTGAAAGCCAGTTTGGGGCTGCACCTTCTCCTTGCCGCATGTAAGCCACACCAAACTCCCTGATGCACTCTGTCCTCCCCTTCTCAAAGGAGTAGACGGTGGCATCAGGACACACCTGTGTCCCAGCAGCTGGGTGCCCAGCCGGGAGCAGGAGCAGGGCTGGGGCTGCTCCCAAAGTTGCCCCGCCCCAATGCCAGAGCCGGACATATGCTGAGGGGGGGCTGGATCAGGCTTTATTGTCCAGCTGCATGCCAGGAGTGAGCACAAAATCTACCTGCATTCTCTGCAGCATGCCATCCTGGAGCAGAGCCATTGCCAAAGGAAGCCGTGAGCCCGTGCCAAGCCAGTGCCGGAGTGGGATCCTAGCAGCACCTGTGGAAGCCGGGAGAGAGGAGCCCACCTGGAGCAGGTTCGTGCAGGATTAATCATCCCGTGGCTTCCCACCAGGGTCCTGTGTCTTCCAAAAGGCCCCACAGCGTCACTGTGGCCCCTCGGTTCCACCAGGTTCCATAGCGTCACTGTGGTGCCCAGGGTTCCGTCAGCTTCGCCAGCATCCCCACGGTCTGCAGAGCTCCCCGAGCTTCTGTGGTGTCACAGTGGAGGCAGGGTTGCATCAGGTTCCATAGCATCAGCACGGTCTCCAGGGCTCCCAGAGGTTCTGTGGTGTCACAGTGGAGGCAGGGTTGCATCAGGTTCCATAGCATCACCACAGTCTCCAGGGCTCCCTGAGCTTCTGTGGTGTCACAGTGGAGGCAGGGTTGCATCAGGTTCCATAGCATCAGCACGGTCTCCAGGGCTCCCAGAGGTTCTGTGGTGTCACAGAGGAGGCAGGGTTGCATCAGGTTCCATAGCATCACCACGGTCTCCAGGGCTCCAAGAGCTTCTGTGGTGTCACAGAGGAGGCAGGGTTGCATCAGGTTCAATAGCATCAGCACGGTCTCCAGGGCTCCCCTGAGCTTCTGTGGTGGTGTCACAGAGGAGCCAGGCTTCCTTGTAGTTCCCCAGCATCACAAAGGCTCTCCTGGGAGCCACGGGTCACAAAGCACCGTGGGCTCTGTGCAGCCCCGCTGTGTCACAATGGCCGCTGGCTTCCACGAGCCCCCGCAGTGTCCCAGTGGGCCCCGTGGCTTTAGGAGTGGGTGGCTGGGAGTTGGTGCCAGCGGCTGGGGGAGCAGCAGCAGGGACTGTGTGTGGACAGTGCCATGGCCACTTGTGTGGCCACTGGTGTCTCTGTGCCAGGCACAGCCGTGGTGTGTAACACCGGCTCTGGGTCCTTTGGCTGTGCAGGTGGCAGTCACGGCCTGGAGCAGGGCTGCTCCCGGGGGACAGCCTGGGGCAGGAGGCTGCTGGAGATTCATTCCCCACACTCCTTGTCATGAGGTGCTCAGAGTGATTGGAAAGGCTGTTGGCAGCAGGCAGTTCTCTGGGTTCAAGCTGTGGAGCTGTCAGCGGGAATGCAAAGGCCAAGCTGGTGAGCCTTTTGTCCTGGTGCCTTTAGTGTGTGAGCAGTCCCTGGTGCCGTTGTCTTTGGATCCTGAGTGTGGGAGAGGCAAGGCTTAGGATGGTGCGTAGAGCTGAGAAGGAAAGTGCCGAGAGCAGCATGTGTGCTGCTGCTTTGAGGGGTGCAGTTGAAGTTGTAGGCAGCAAGAGCTTTCTCAGCTGGCCCTTTTGTGAGCTCTGCTTTTGCCAGATGACTTCCATCTTACCCTCTTACCATCTTAGCCTCTCATTTTTGCATATCCCAAACCCCCTTCCAAACATCCAGCAGCTGCTTGTAAAGAAGAAGTCCTAGAACAAAAAGCCAGTGCTGCCTTTCATAGCCCCTTTGCTGTCTATGAAGTAGAGGAAAGAAGCTAGTGAGACGCACTTTCTTTCTCAACTCCATAGAGCGCATCCTTCTCTCAAGGTGGCAGAGTCCTTGGCGGAAGTGAAGCATCTGCAGCTGCAGTTCAGACTGAGAGATGTGCCAGGACAGGAAACATTTGCTGACCTTCCCTGTTCCCTGTGCAACATGATTCTCGCATCCCAGTCACTTTCACATACCTTCGGTATCCCTGAGTCCAAGCAGCTAAAGCTCACAGAGACAGAAGTGTCAGGAAGGAAAACGTTCCAAAAGCACCCCCTTCTCTTATCAGCATATAAATTGTGCACAACAGGCTGCGGCACCGAACCTTCCTTCTCAGATAGACATGCCATCACACTTTTCACTCTTGCAGCTTGGTTGAAAAGCTCCAGCAGCTGCTCCCGCAATAGCAAAAGGTTCTAGAAGTGAAAGCCAGTTTGGGGCTGCACCTTCTCCTTGCCGCATGTAAGCCACACCAAACTCCCTGATGCACTCTGTCCTCCCCTTCTCAAAGGAGTAGACGGTGGCATCAGGACACACCTGTGTCCCAGCAGCTGGGTGCCCAGCCGGGAGCAGGAGCAGGGCTGGGGCTGCTCCCAAAGTTGCCCCGCCCCAATGCCAGAGCCGGACATATGCTGAGGGGGGGCTGGATCAGGCTTTATTGTCCAGCTGCATGCCAGGAGTGAGCACAAAATCTACCTGCATTCTCTGCAGCATGCCATCCTGGAGCAGAGCCATTGCCAAAGGAAGCCGTGAGCCCGTGCCAAGCCAGTGCCGGAGTGGGATCCTAGCAGCACCTGTGGAAGCCGGGAGAGAGGAGCCCACCTGGAGCAGGTTCGTGCAGGATTAATCATCCCGTGGCTTCCCACCAGGGTCCTGTTGCTTCCAAAAGGCCCCACAGCGTCACTGTGGCCCCTCGGTTCCACCAGGTTCCATAGCGTCACTGTGGTGCCCAGGGTTCCGTCAGCTTCGCCAGCATCCCCACGGTCTGCAGAGCTCCCCGAGCTTCTGTGGTGTCACAGTGGAGGCAGGGTTGCATCAGGTTCCATAGCATCAGCACGGTCTCCAGGGCTCCCAGAGGTTCTGTGGTGTCACAGTGGAGGCAGGGTTGCATCAGGTTCCATAGCATCACCACAGTCTCCAGGGCTCCCTGAGCTTCTGTGGTGTCACAGTGGAGGCAGGGTTGCATCAGGTTCCATAGCATCAGCACGGTCTCCAGGGCTCCCAGAGGTTCTGTGGTGTCACAGAGGAGGCAGGGTTGCATCAGGTTCCATAGCATCACCACGGTCTCCAGGGCTCCAAGAGCTTCTGTGGTGTCACAGAGGAGGCAGGGTTGCATCAGGTTCAATAGCATCAGCACGGTCTCCAGGGCTCCCCTGAGCTTCTGTGGTGGTGTCACAGAGGAGCCAGGCTTCCTTGTAGTTCCCCAGCATCACAAAGGCTCTCCTGGGAGCCACGGGTCACAAAGCACCGTGGGCTCTGTGCAGCCCCGCTGTGTCACAATGGCCGCTGGCTTCCACGAGCCCCCGCAGTGTCCCAGTGGGCCCCGTGGCTTTAGGAGTGGGTGGCTGGGAGTTGGTGCCAGCGGCTGGGGGAGCAGCAGCAGGGACTGTGTGTGGACAGTGCCATGGCCACTTGTGTGGCCACTGGTGTCTCTGTGCCAGGCACAGCCGTGGTGTGTAACACCGGCTCTGGGTCCTTTGGCTGTGCAGGTGGCAGTCACGGCCTGGAGCAGGGCTGCTCCCGGGGGACAGCCTGGGGCAGGAGGCTGCTGGAGATTCATTCCCCACACTCCTTGTCATGAGGTGCTCAGAGTGATTGGAAAGGCTGTTGGCAGCAGGCAGTTCTCTGGGTTCAAGCTGTGGAGCTGTCAGCGGGAATGCAAAGGCCAAGCTGGTGAGCCTTTTGTCCTGGTGCCTTTAGTGTGTGAGCAGTCCCTGGTGCCGTTGTCTTTGGATCCTGAGTGTGGGAGAGGCAAGGCTTAGGATGGTGCGTAGAGCTGAGAAGGAAAGTGCCGAGAGCAGCGTGTGTGCTGCTGCTTTGAGGGGTGCAGTTGAAGTTGTAGGCAGCAAGAGCTTTCTCAGCTGGCCCTTTTGTGAGCTCTGCTTTTGCCAGATGACTTCCATCTTACCCTCTTACCATCTTAGCCTCTCATTTTTGCATATCCCAAACCCCCTTCCAAACATCCAGCAGCTGCTTGTAAAGAAGAAGTCCTAGAACAAAAAGCCAGTGCTGCCTTTCATAGCCCCTTTGCTGTCTATGAAGTAGAGGAAAGAAGCTAGTGAGACGCACTTTCTTTCTCAACTCCATAGAGCGCATCCTTCTCTCAAGGTGGCAGAGTCCTTGGCGGAAGTGAAGCATCTGCAGCTGCAGTTCAGACTGAGAGATGTGCCAGGACAGGAAACATTTGCTGACCTTCCCTGTTCCCTGTGCAACATGATTCTCGCATCCCAGTCACTTTCACATACCTTCGGTATCCCTGAGTCCAAGCAGCTAAAGCTCACAGAGACAGAAGTGTCAGGAAGGAAAACGTTCCAAAAGCACCCCCTTCTCTTATCAGCATATAAATTGTGCACAACAGGCTGCGGCACCGAACCTTCCTTCTCAGATAGACATGCCATCACACTTTTCACTCTTGCAGCTCGGTTGAAAAGCTCCAGCAGCTGCTCCCGCAATAGCAAAAGGTTCTAGAAGTGAAAGCCAGTTTGGGGCTGCACCTTCTCCTTGCCGCATGTAAGCCACACCAAACTCCCTGATGCACTCTGTCCTCCCCTTCTCAAAGGAGTAGACGGTGGCATCAGGACACACCTGTGTCCCAGCAGCTGGGTGCCCAGCCGGGAGCAGGAGCAGGGCTGGGGCTGCTCCCAAAGTTGCCCCGCCCCAATGCCAGAGCCGGACATATGCTGAGGGGGGGCTGGATCAGGCTTTATTGTCCAGCTGCATGCCAGGAGTGAGCACAAAATCTACCTGCATTCTCTGCAGCATGCCATCCTGGAGCAGAGCCATTGCCAAAGGAAGCCGTGAGCCCGTGCCAAGCCAGTGCCGGAGTGGGATCCTAGCAGCACCTGTGGAAGCCGGGAGAGAGGAGCCCACCTGGAGCAGGTTCGTGCAGGATTAATCATCCCGTGGCTTCCCACCAGGGTCCTGTTGCTTCCAAAAGGCCCCACAGCGTCACTGTGGCCCCTCGGTTCCACCAGGTTCCATAGCGTCACTGTGGTGCCCAGGGTTCCGTCAGCTTCGCCAGCATCCCCACGGTCTGCAGAGCTCCCCGAGCTTCTGTGGTGTCACAGTGGAGGCAGGGTTGCATCAGGTTCCATAGCATCAGCACGGTCTCCAGGGCTCCCAGAGGTTCTGTGGTGTCACAGTGGAGGCAGGGTTGCATCAGGTTCCATAGCATCACCACAGTCTCCAGGGCTCCCTGAGCTTCTGTGGTGTCACAGTGGAGGCAGGGTTGCATCAGGTTCCATAGCATCAGCACGGTCTCCAGGGCTCCCAGAGGTTCTGTGGTGTCACAGAGGAGGCAGGGTTGCATCAGGTTCCATAGCATCACCACGGTCTCCAGGGCTCCAAGAGCTTCTGTGGTGTCACAGAGGAGGCAGGGTTGCATCAGGTTCAATAGCATCAGCACGGTCTCCAGGGCTCCCCTGAGCTTCTGTGGTGGTGTCACAGAGGAGCCAGGCTTCCTTGTAGTTCCCCAGCATCACAAAGGCTCTCCTGGGAGCCACGGGTCACAAAGCACCGTGGGCTCTGTGCAGCCCCGCTGTGTCACAATGGCCGCTGGCTTCCACGAGCCCCCGCAGTGTCCCAGTGGGCCCCGTGGCTTTAGGAGTGGGTGGCTGGGAGTTGGTGCCAGCGGCTGGGGGAGCAGCAGCAGGGACTGTGTGTGGACAGTGCCATGGCCACTTGTGTGGCCACTGGTGTCTCTGTGTCAGGCACAGCCGTGGTGTGTAACACCGGCTCTGGGTCCTTTGGCTGTGCAGGTGGCAGTCACGGCCTGGAGCAGGGCTGCTCCCGGGGGACAGCCTGGGGCAGGAGGCTGCTGGAGATTCATTCCCCACACTCCTTGTCATGAGGTGCTCAGAGTGATTGGAAAGGCTGTTGGCAGCAGGCAGTTCTCTGGGTTCAAGCTGTGGAGCTGTCAGCGGGAATGCAAAGGCCAAGCTGGTGAGCCTTTTGTCCTGGTGCCTTTAGTGTGTGAGCAGTCCCTGGTGCCGTTGTCTTTGGATCCTGAGTGTGGGAGAGGCAAGGCTTAGGATGGTGCGTAGAGCTGAGAAGGAAAGTGCCGAGAGCAGCGTGTGTGCTGCTGCTTTGAGGGGTGCAGTTGAAGTTGTAGGCAGCAAGAGCTTTCTCAGCTGGCCCTTTTGTGAGCTCTGCTTTTGCCAGATGACTTCCATCTTACCCTCTTACCATCTTAGCCTCTCATTTTTGCATATCCCAAACCCCCTTCCAAACATCCAGCAGCTGCTTGTAAAGAAGAAGTCCTAGAACAAAAAGCCAGTGCTGCCTTTCATAGCCCCTTTGCTGTCTATGAAGTAGAGGAAAGAAGCTAGTGAGACGCACTTTCTTTCTCAACTCCATAGAGCGCATCCTTCTCTCAAGGTGGCAGAGTCCTTGGCGGAAGTGAAGCATCTGCAGCTGCAGTTCAGACTGAGAGATGTGCCAGGACAGGAAACATTTGCTGACCTTCCCTGTTCCCTGTGCAACATGATTCTCGCATCCCAGTCACTTTCACATACCTTCGGTATCCCTGAGTCCAAGCAGCTAAAGCTCACAGAGACAGAAGTGTCAGGAAGGAAAACGTTCCAAAAGCACCCCCTTCTCTTATCAGCATATAAATTGTGCACAACAGGCTGCGGCACCGAACCTTCCTTCTCAGATAGACATGCCATCACACTTTTCACTCTTGCAGCTCGGTTGAAAAGCTCCAGCAGCTGCTCCCGCAATAGCAAAAGGTTCTAGAAGTGAAAGCCAGTTTGGGGCTGCACCTTCTCCTTGCCGCATGTAAGCCACACCAAACTCCCTGATGCACTCTGTCCTCCCCTTCTCAAAGGAGTAGACGGTGGCATCAGGACACACCTGTGTCCCAGCAGCTGGGTGCCCAGCCGGGAGCAGGAGCAGGGCTGGGGCTGCTCCCAAAGTTGCCCCGCCCCAATGCCAGAGCCGGACATATGCTGAGGGGGGGCTGGATCAGGCTTTATTGTCCAGCTGCATGCCAGGAGTGAGCACAAAATCTACCTGCATTCTCTGCAGCATGCCATCCTGGAGCAGAGCCATTGCCAAAGGAAGCCGTGAGCCCGTGCCAAGCCAGTGCCGGAGTGGGATCCTAGCAGCACCTGTGGAAGCCGGGAGAGAGGAGCCCACCTGGAGCAGGTTCGTGCAGGATTAATCATCCCGTGGCTTCCCACCAGGGTCCTGTTGCTTCCAAAAGGCCCCACAGTGTCACTGTGGCCCCTCGGTTCCACCAGGTTCCATAGCGTCACTGTGGTGCCCAGGGTTCCGTCAGCTTCGCCAGCATCCCCACGGTCTGCAGAGCTCCCCGAGCTTCTGTGGTGTCACAGTGGAGGCAGGGTTGCATCAGGTTCCATAGCATCAGCACGGTCTCCAGGGCTCCCAGAGGTTCTGTGGTGTCACAGTGGAGGCAGGGTTGCATCAGGTTCCATAGCATCACCACAGTCTCCAGGGCTCCCTGAGCTTCTGTGGTGTCACAGTGGAGGCAGGGTTGCATCAGGTTCCATAGCATCAGCACGGTCTCCAGGGCTCCCAGAGGTTCTGTGGTGTCACAGAGGAGGCAGGGTTGCATCAGGTTCCATAGCATCACCACGGTCTCCAGGGCTCCAAGAGCTTCTGTGGTGTCACAGAGGAGGCAGGGTTGCATCAGGTTCAATAGCATCAGCACGGTCTCCAGGGCTCCCCTGAGCTTCTGTGGTGGTGTCACAGAGGAGCCAGGCTTCCTTGTAGTTCCCCAGCATCACAAAGGCTCTCCTGGGAGCCACGGGTCACAAAGCACCGTGGGCTCTGTGCAGCCCCGCTGTGTCACAATGGCCGCTGGCTTCCACGAGCCCCCGCAGTGTCCCAGTGGGCCCCGTGGCTTTAGGAGTGGGTGGCTGGGAGTTGGTGCCAGCGGGTGGGGGAGCAGCAGCAGGGACTGTGTGTGGACAGTGCCATGGCCACTTGTGTGGCCACTGGTGTCTCTGTGCCAGGCACAGCCGTGGTGTGTAACACCGGCTCTGGGTCCTTTGGCTGTGCAGGTGGCAGTCACGGCCTGGAGCAGGGCTGCTCCCGGGGGACAGCCTGGGGCAGGAGGCTGCTGGAGATTCATTCCCCACACTCCTTGTCATGAGGTGCTCAGAGTGATTGGAAAGGCTGTTGGCAGCAGGCAGTTCTCTGGGTTCAAGCTGTGGAGCTGTCAGCGGGAATGCAAAGGCCAAGCTGGTGAGCCTTTTGTCCTGGTGCCTTTAGTGTGTGAGCAGTCCCTGGTGCCGTTGTCTTTGGATCCTGAGTGTGGGAGAGGCAAGGCTTAGGATGGTGCGTAGAGCTGAGAAGGAAAGTGCCGAGAGCAGCGTGTGTGCTGCTGCTTTGAGGGGTGCAGTTGAAGTTGTAGGCAGCAAGAGCTTTCTCAGCTGGCCCTTTTGTGAGCTCTGCTTTTGCCAGATGACTTCCATCTTACCCTCTTACCATCTTAGCCTCTCATTTTTGCATATCCCAAACCCCCTTCCAAACATCCAGCAGCTGCTTGTAAAGAAGAAGTCCTAGAACAAAAAGCCAGTGCTGCCTTTCATAGCCCCTTTGCTGTCTATGAAGTAGAGGAAAGAAGCTAGTGAGACGCACTTTCTTTCTCAACTCCATAGAGCGCATCCTTCTCTCAAGGTGGCAGAGTCCTTGGCGGAAGTGAAGCATCTGCAGCTGCAGTTCAGACTGAGAGATGTGCCAGGACAGGAAACATTTGCTGACCTTCCCTGTTCCCTGTGCAACATGATTCTCGCATCCCAGTCACTTTCACATACCTTCGGTATCCCTGAGTCCAAGCAGCTAAAGCTCACAGAGACAGAAGTGTCAGGAAGGAAAACGTTCCAAAAGCACCCCCTTCTCTTATCAGCATATAAATTGTGCACAACAGGCTGCGGCACCGAACCTTCCTTCTCAGATAGACATGCCATCACACTTTTCACTCTTGCAGCTCGGTTGAAAAGCTCCAGCAGCTGCTCCCGCAATAGCAAAAGGTTCTAGAAGTGAAAGCCAGTTTGGGGCTGCACCTTCTCCTTGCCGCATGTAAGCCACACCAAACTCCCTGATGCACTCTGTCCTCCCCTTCTCAAAGGAGTAGACGGTGGCATCAGGACACACCTGTGTCCCAGCAGCTGGGTGCCCAGCCGGGAGCAGGAGCAGGGCTGGGGCTGCTCCCAAAGTTGCCCCGCCCCAATGCCAGAGCCGGACATATGCTGAGGGGGGGCTGGATCAGGCTTTATTGTCCAGCTGCATGCCAGGAGTGAGCACAAAATCTACCTGCATTCTCTGCAGCATGCCATCCTGGAGCAGAGCCATTGCCAAAGGAAGCCGTGAGCCCGTGCCAAGCCAGTGCCGGAGTGGGATCCTAGCAGCACCTGTGGAAGCCGGGAGAGAGGAGCCCACCTGGAGCAGGTTCGTGCAGGATTAATCATCCCGTGGCTTCCCACCAGGGTCCTGTTGCTTCCAAAAGGCCCCACAGTGTCACTGTGGCCCCTCGGTTCCACCAGGTTCCATAGCGTCACTGTGGTGCCCAGGGTTCCGTCAGCTTCGCCAGCATCCCCACGGTCTGCAGAGCTCCCCGAGCTTCTGTGGTGTCACAGTGGAGGCAGGGTTGCATCAGGTTCCATAGCATCAGCACGGTCTCCAGGGCTCCCAGAGGTTCTGTGGTGTCACAGTGGAGGCAGGGTTGCATCAGGTTCCATAGCATCACCACAGTCTCCAGGGCTCCCTGAGCTTCTGTGGTGTCACAGTGGAGGCAGGGTTGCATCAGGTTCCATAGCATCAGCACGGTCTGCAGAGCTCCCAGAGGTTCTGTGGTGTCACAGAGGAGGCAGGGTTGCATCAGGTTCCATAGCATCACCACGGTCTCCAGGGCTCCAAGAGCTTCTGTGGTGTCACAGAGGAGGCAGGGTTGCATCAGGTTCCATAGCATCAGCACAGTCTCCAGGGCTCCCCTGAGCTTCTGTGGTGGTGTCACAGAGGAGCCAGGCTTCCTTGTAGTTCCCCAGCATCACAAAGGCTCTCCTGGGAGCCACGGGTCACAAAGCACCGTGGGCTCTGTGCAGCCCCGCTGTGTCACAATGGCCGCTGGCTTCCACGAGCCCCCGCAGTGTCCCAGTGGGCCCCGTGGCTTTAGGAGTGGGTGGCTGGGAGTTGGTGCCAGCGGCTGGGGGAGCAGCAGCAGGGACTGTGTGTGGACAGTGCCATGGCCACTTGTGTGGCCACTGGTGTCTCTGTGCCAGGCACAGCCGTGGTGTGTAACACCGGCTCTGGGTCCTTTGGCTGTGCAGGTGGCAGTCACGGCCTGGAGCAGGGCTGCTCCCGGGGGACAGCCTGGGGCAGGAGGCTGCTGGAGATTCATTCCCCACACTCCTTGTCATGAGGTGCTCAGAGTGATTGGAAAGGCTGTTGGCAGCAGGCAGTTCTCTGGGTTCAAGCTGTGGAGCTGTCAGCGGGAATGCAAAGGCCAAGCTGGTGAGCCTTTTGTCCTGGTGCCTTTAGTGTGTGAGCAGTCCCTGGTGCCGTTGTCTTTGGATCCTGAGTGTGGGAGAGGCAAGGCTTAGGATGGTGCGTAGAGCTGAGAAGGAAAGTGCCGAGAGCAGCGTGTGTGCTGCTGCTTTGAGGGGTGCAGTTGAAGTTGTAGGCAGCAAGAGCTTTCTCAGCTGGCCCTTTTGTGAGCTCTGCTTTTGCCAGATGACTTCCATCTTACCCTCTTACCATCTTAGCCTCTCATTTTTGCATATCCCAAACCCCCTTCCAAACATCCAGCAGCTGCTTGTAAAGAAGAAGTCCTAGAACAAAAAGCCAGTGCTGCCTTTCATAGCCCCTTTGCTGTCTATGAAGTAGAGGAAAGAAGCTAGTGAGACGCACTTTCTTTCTCAACTCCATAGAGCGCATCCTTCTCTCAAGGTGGCAGAGTCCTTGGCGGAAGTGAAGCATCTGCAGCTGCAGTTCAGACTGAGAGATGTGCCAGGACAGGAAACATTTGCTGACCTTCCCTGTTCCCTGTGCAACATGATTCTCGCATCCCAGTCACTTTCACATACCTTCGGTATCCCTGAGTCCAAGCAGCTAAAGCTCACAGAGACAGAAGTGTCAGGAAGGAAAACGTTCCAAAAGCACCCCCTTCTCTTATCAGCATATAAATTGTGCACAACAGGCTGCGGCACCGAACCTTCCTTCTCAGATAGACATGCCATCACACTTTTCACTCTTGCAGCTCGGTTGAAAAGCTCCAGCAGCTGCTCCCGCAATAGCAAAAGGTTCTAGAAGTGAAAGCCAGTTTGGGGCTGCACCTTCTCCTTGCCGCATGTAAGCCACACCAAACTCCCTGATGCACTCTGTCCTCCCCTTCTCAAAGGAGTAGACGGTGGCATCAGGACACACCTGTGTCCCAGCAGCTGGGTGCCCAGCCGGGAGCAGGAGCAGGGCTGGGGCTGCTCCCAAAGTTGCCCCGCCCCAATGCCAGAGCCGGACATATGCTGAGGGGGGGCTGGATCAGGCTTTATTGTCCAGCTGCATGCCAGGAGTGAGCACAAAATCTACCTGCATTCTCTGCAGCATGCCATCCTGGAGCAGAGCCATTGCCAAAGGAAGCCGTGAGCCCGTGCCAAGCCAGTGCCGGAGTGGGATCCTAGCAGCACCTGTGGAAGCCGGGAGAGAGGAGCCCACCTGGAGCAGGTTCGTGCAGGATTAATCATCCCGTGGCTTCCCACCAGGGTCCTGTTGCTTCCAAAAGGCCCCACAGTGTCACTGTGGCCCCTCGGTTCCACCATGTTCCATAGCGTCACTGTGGTGCCCAGGGTTCCGTCAGCTTCGCCAGCATCCCCACGGTCTGCAGAGCTCCCCGAGCTTCTGTGGTGTCACAGTGGAGGCAGGGTTGCATCAGGTTCCATAGCATCAGCACGGTCTCCAGGGCTCCCAGAGGTTCTGTGGTGTCACAGTGGAGGCAGGGTTGCATCAGGTTCCATAGCATCACCACAGTCTCCAGGGCTCCCTGAGCTTCTGTGGTGTCACAGTGGAGGCAGGGTTGCATCAGGTTCCATAGCATCAGCACGGTCTCCAGGGCTCCCAGAGGTTCTGTGGTGTCACAGAGGAGGCAGGGTTGCATCAGGTTCCATAGCATCAGCACGGTCTCCAGGGCTCCAAGAGCTTCTGTGGTGTCACAGAGGAGGCAGGGTTGCATCAGGTTCAATAGCATCAGCACGGTCTCCAGGGCTCCCCTGAGCTTCTGTGGTGGTGTCACAGAGGAGCCAGGCTTCCTTGTAGTTCCCCAGCATCACAAAGGCTCTCCTGGGAGCCACGGGTCACAAAGCACCGTGGGCTCTGTGCAGCCCCGCTGTGTCACAATGGCCGCTGGCTTCCACGAGCCCCCGCAGTGTCCCAGTGGGCCCCGTGGCTTTAGGAGTGGGTGGCTGGGAGTTGGTGCCAGCGGCTGGGGGAGCAGCAGCAGGGACTGTGTGTGGACAGTGCCATGGCCACTTGTGTGGCCACTGGTGTCTCTGTGCCAGGCACAGCCGTGGTGTGTAACACCGGCTCTGGGTCCTTTGGCTGTGCAGGTGGCAGTCACAGCCTGGAGCAGGGCTGCTCCCGGGGGACAGCCTGGGGCAGGAGGCTGCTGGAGATTCATTCCCCACACTCCTTGTCATGAGGTGCTCAGAGTGATTGGAAAGGCTGTTGGCAGCAGGCAGTTCTCTGGGTTCAAGCTGTGGAGCTGTCAGCGGGAATGCAAAGGCCAAGCTGGTGAGCCTTTTGTCCTGGTGCCTTTAGTGTGTGAGCAGTCCCTGGTGCCGTTGTCTTTGGATCCTGAGTGTGGGAGAGGCAAGGCTTAGGATGGTGCGTAGAGCTGAGAAGGAAAGTGCCGAGAGCAGCGTGTGTGCTGCTGCTTTGAGGGGTGCAGTTGAAGTTGTAGGCAGCAAGAGCTTTCTCAGCTGGCCCTTTTGTGAGCTCTGCTTTTGCCAGATGACTTCCATCTTACCCTCTTACCATCTTAGCCTCTCATTTTTGCATATCCCAAACCCCCTTCCAAACATCCAGCAGCTGCTTGTAAAGAAGAAGTCCTAGAACAAAAAGCCAGTGCTGCCTTTCATAGCCCCTTTGCTGTCTATGAAGTAGAGGAAAGAAGCTAGTGAGACGCACTTTCTTTCTCAACTCCATAGAGCGCATCCTTCTCTCAAGGTGGCAGAGTCCTTGGCGGAAGTGAAGCATCTGCAGCTGCAGTTCAGACTGAGAGATGTGCCAGGACAGGAAACATTTGCTGACCTTCCCTGTTCCCTGTGCAACATGATTCTCGCATCCCAGTCACTTTCACATACCTTCGGTATCCCTGAGTCCAAGCAGCTAAAGCTCACAGAGACAGAAGTGTCAGGAAGGAAAACGTTCCAAAAGCACCCCCTTCTCTTATCAGCATATAAATTGTGCACAACAGGCTGCGGCACCGAACCTTCCTTCTCAGATAGACATGCCATCACACTTTTCACTCTTGCAGCTCGGTTGAAAAGCTCCAGCAGCTGCTCCCGCAATAGCAAAAGGTTCTAGAAGTGAAAGCCAGTTTGGGGCTGCACCTTCTCCTTGCCGCATGTAAGCCACACCAAACTCCCTGATGCACTCTGTCCTCCCCTTCTCAAAGGAGTAGACGGTGGCATCAGGACACACCTGTGTCCCAGCAGCTGGGTGCCCAGCCGGGAGCAGGAGCAGGGCTGGGGCTGCTCCCAAAGTTGCCCCGCCCCAATGCCAGAGCCGGACATATGCTGAGGGGGGGCTGGATCAGGCTTTATTGTCCAGCTGCATGCCAGGAGTGAGCACAAAATCTACCTGCATTCTCTGCAGCATGCCATCCTGGAGCAGAGCCATTGCCAAAGGAAGCCGTGAGCCCGTGCCAAGCCAGTGCCGGAGTGGGATCCTAGCAGCACCTGTGGAAGCCGGGAGAGAGGAGCCCACCTGGAGCAGGTTCGTGCAGGATTAATCATCCCGTGGCTTCCCACCAGGGTCCTGTTGCTTCCAAAAGGCCCCACAGTGTCACTGTGGCCCCTCGGTTCCACCAGGTTCCATAGCGTCACTGTGGTGCCCAGGGTTCCGTCAGCTTCGCCAGCATCCCCACGGTCTGCAGAGCTCCCCGAGCTTCTGTGGTGTCACAGTGGAGGCAGGGTTGCATCAGGTTCCATAGCATCAGCACGGTCTCCAGGGCTCCCAGAGGTTCTGTGGTGTCACAGTGGAGGCAGGGTTGCATCAGGTTCCATAGCATCACCACAGTCTCCAGGGCTCCCTGAGCTTCTGTGGTGTCACAGTGGAGGCAGGGTTGCATCAGGTTCCATAGCATCAGCACGGTCTCCAGGGCTCCCAGAGGTTCTGTGGTGTCACAGAGGAGGCAGGGTTGCATCAGGTTCCATAGCATCACCACGGTCTCCAGGGCTCCAAGAGCTTCTGTGGTGTCACAGAGGAGGCAGGGTTGCATCAGGTTCAATAGCATCAGCACAGTCTCCAGGGCTCCCCTGAGCTTCTGTGGTGGTGTCACAGAGGAGCCAGGCTTCCTTGTAGTTCCCCAGCATCACAAAGGCTCTCCTGGGAGCCACGGGTCACAAAGCACCGTGGGCTCTGTGCAGCCCCGCTGTGTCACAATGGCCGCTGGCTTCCACGAGCCCCCGCAGTGTCCCAGTGGGCCCCGTGGCTTTAGGAGTGGGTGGCTGGGAGTTGGTGCCAGCGGCTGGGGGAGCAGCAGCAGGGACTGTGTGTGGACAGTGCCATGGCCACTTGTGTGGCCACTGGTGTCTCTGTGCCAGGCACAGCCGTGGTGTGTAACACCGGCTCTGGGTCCTTTGGCTGTGCAGGTGGCAGTCACGGCCTGGAGCAGGGCTGCTCCCGGGGGACAGCCTGGGGCAGGAGGCTGCTGGAGATTCATTCCCCACACTCCTTGTCATGAGGTGCTCAGAGTGATTGGAAAGGCTGTTGGCAGCAGGCAGTTCTCTGGGTTCAAGCTGTGGAGCTGTCAGCGGGAATGCAAAGGCCAAGCTGGTGAGCCTTTTGTCCTGGTGCCTTTAGTGTGTGAGCAGTCCCTGGTGCCGTTGTCTTTGGATCCTGAGTGTGGGAGAGGCAAGGCTTAGGATGGTGCGTAGAGCTGAGAAGGAAAGTGCCGAGAGCAGCGTGTGTGCTGCTGCTTTGAGGGGTGCAGTTGAAGTTGTAGGCAGCAAGAGCTTTCTCAGCTGGCCCTTTTGTGAGCTCTGCTTTTGCCAGATGACTTCCATCTTACCCTCTTACCATCTTAGCCTCTCATTTTTGCATATCCCAAACCCCCTTCCAAACATCCAGCAGCTGCTTGTAAAGAAGAAGTCCTAGAACAAAAAGCCAGTGCTGCCTTTCATAGCCCCTTTGCTGTCTATGAAGTAGAGGAAAGAAGCTAGTGAGACGCACTTTCTTTCTCAACTCCATAGAGCGCATCCTTCTCTCAAGGTGGCAGAGTCCTTGGCGGAAGTGAAGCATCTGCAGCTGCAGTTCAGACTGAGAGATGTGCCAGGACAGGAAACATTTGCTGACCTTCCCTGTTCCCTGTGCAACATGATTCTCGCATCCCAGTCACTTTCACATACCTTCGGTATCCCTGAGTCCAAGCAGCTAAAGCTCACAGAGACAGAAGTGTCAGGAAGGAAAACGTTCCAAAAGCACCCCCTTCTCTTATCAGCATATAAATTGTGCACAACAGGCTGCGGCACCGAACCTTCCTTCTCAGATAGACATGCCATCACACTTTTCACTCTTGCAGCTCGGTTGAAAAGCTCCAGCAGCTGCTCCCGCAATAGCAAAAGGTTCTAGAAGTGAAAGCCAGTTTGGGGCTGCACCTTCTCCTTGCCGCATGTAAGCCACACCAAACTCCCTGATGCACTCTGTCCTCCCCTTCTCAAAGGAGTAGACGGTGGCATCAGGACACACCTGTGTCCCAGCAGCTGGGTGCCCAGCCGGGAGCAGGAGCAGGGCTGGGGCTGCTCCCAAAGTTGCCCCGCCCCAATGCCAGAGCCGGACATATGCTGAGGGGGGGCTGGATCAGGCTTTATTGTCCAGCTGCATGCCAGGAGTGAGCACAAAATCTACCTGCATTCTCTGCAGCATGCCATCCTGGAGCAGAGCCATTGCCAAAGGAAGCCGTGAGCCCGTGCCAAGCCAGTGCCGGAGTGGGATCCTAGCAGCACCTGTGGAAGCCGGGAGAGAGGAGCCCACCTGGAGCAGGTTCGTGCAGGATTAATCATCCCGTGGCTTCCCACCAGGGTCCTGTTGCTTCCAAAAGGCCCCACAGTGTCACTGTGGCCCCTCGGTTCCACCAGGTTCCATAGCGTCACTGTGGTGCCCAGGGTTCCGTCAGCTTCGCCAGCATCCCCACGGTCTGCAGAGCTCCCCGAGCTTCTGTGGTGTCACAGTGGAGGCAGGGTTGCATCAGGTTCCATAGCATCAGCACGGTCTCCAGGGCTCCCAGAGGTTCTGTGGTGTCACAGTGGAGGCAGGGTTGCATCAGGATCCATAGCATCACCACAGTCTCCAGGGCTCCCTGAGCTTCTGTGGTGTCACAGTGGAGGCAGGGTTGCATCAGGTTCCATAGCATCAGCACGGTCTCCAGGGCTCCCAGAGGTTCTGTGGTGTCACAGAGGAGGCAGGGTTGCATCAGGTTCCATAGCATCACCACGGTCTCCAGGGCTCCAAGAGCTTCTGTGTTGTCACAGAGGAGGCAGGGTTGCATCAGGTTCAATAGCATCAGCACGGTCTCCAGGGCTCCCCTGAGCTTCTGTGGTGGTGTCACAGAGGAGCCAGGCTTCCTTGTAGTTCCCCAGCATCACAAAGGCTCTCCTGGGAGCCACGGGTCACAAAGCACCGTGGGCTCTGTGCAGCCCCGCTGTGTCACAATGGCCGCTGGCTTCCACGAGCCCCCGCAGTGTCCCAGTGGGCCCCGTGGCTTTAGGAGTGGGTGGCTGGGAGTTGGTGCCAGCGGCTGGGGGAGCAGCAGCAGGGACTGTGTGTGGACAGTGCCATGGCCACTTGTGTGGCCACTGGTGTCTCTGTGCCAGGCACAGCCGTGGTGTGTAACACCGGCTCTGGGTCCTTTGGCTGTGCAGGTGGCAGTCACGGCCTGGAGCAGGGCTGCTCCCGGGGGACAGCCTGGGGCAGGAGGCTGCTGGAGATTCATTCCCCACACTCCTTGTCATGAGGTGCTCAGAGTGATTGGAAAGGCTGTTGGCAGCAGGCAGTTCTCTGGGTTCAAGCTGTGGAGCTGTCAGCGGGAATGCAAAGGCCAAGCTGGTGAGCCTTTTGTCCTGGTGCCTTTAGTGTGTGAGCAGTCCCTGGTGCCGTTGTCTTTGGATCCTGAGTGTGGGAGAGGCAAGGCTTAGGATGGTGCGTAGAGCTGAGAAGGAAAGTGCCGAGAGCAGCGTGTGTGCTGCTGCTTTGAGGGGTGCAGTTGAAGTTGTAGGCAGCAAGAGCTTTCTCAGCTGGCCCTTTTGTGAGCTCTGCTTTTGCCAGATGACTTCCATCTTACCCTCTTACCATCTTAGCCTCTCATTTTTGCATATCCCAAACCCCCTTCCAAACATCCAGCAGCTGCTTGTAAAGAAGAAGTCCTAGAACAAAAAGCCAGTGCTGCCTTTCATAGCCCCTTTGCTGTCTATGAAGTAGAGGAAAGAAGCTAGTGAGACGCACTTTCTTTCTCAACTCCATAGAGCGCATCCTTCTCTCAAGGTGGCAGAGTCCTTGGCGGAAGTGAAGCATCTGCAGCTGCAGTTCAGACTGAGAGATGTGCCAGGACAGGAAACATTTGCTGACCTTCCCTGTTCCCTGTGCAACATGATTCTCGCATCCCAGTCACTTTCACATACCTTCGGTATCCCTGAGTCCAAGCAGCTAAAGCTCACAGAGACAGAAGTGTCAGGAAGGAAAACGTTCCAAAAGCACCCCCTTCTCTTATCAGCATATAAATTGTGCACAACAGGCTGCGGCACCGAACCTTCCTTCTCAGATAGACATGCCATCACACTTTTCACTCTTGCAGCTCGGTTGAAAAGCTCCAGCAGCTGCTCCCGCAATAGCAAAAGGTTCTAGAAGTGAAAGCCAGTTTGGGGCTGCACCTTCTCCTTGCCGCATGTAAGCCACACCAAACTCCCTGATGCACTCTGTCCTCCCCTTCTCAAAGGAGTAGACGGTGGCATCAGGACACACCTGTGTCCCAGCAGCTGGGTGCCCAGCCGGGAGCAGGAGCAGGGCTGGGGCTGCTCCCAAAGTTGCCCCGCCCCAATGCCAGAGCCGGACATATGCTGAGGGGGGGCTGGATCAGGCTTTATTGTCCAGCTGCATGCCAGGAGTGAGCACAAAATCTACCTGCATTCTCTGCAGCATGCCATCCTGGAGCAGAGCCATTGCCAAAGGAAGCCGTGAGCCCGTGCCAAGCCAGTGCCGGAGTGGGATCCTAGCAGCACCTGTGGAAGCCGGGAGAGAGGAGCCCACCTGGAGCAGGTTCGTGCAGGATTAATCATCCCGTGGCTTCCCACCAGGGTCCTGTTGCTTCCAAAAGGCCCCACAGTGTCACTGTGGCCCCTCGGTTCCACCAGGTTCCATAGCGTCACTGTGGTGCCCAGGGTTCCGTCAGCTTCGCCAGCATCCCCACGGTCTGCAGAGCTCCCCGAGCTTCTGTGGTGTCACAGTGGAGGCAGGGTTGCATCAGGTTCCATAGCATCAGCACGGTCTCCAGGGCTCCCAGAGGTTCTGTGGTGTCACAGTGGAGGCAGGGTTGCATCAGGTTCCATAGCATCACCACAGTCTCCAGGGCTCCCTGAGCTTCTGTGGTGTCACAGTGGAGGCAGGGTTGCATCAGGTTCCATAGCATCAGCACGGTCTGCAGAGCTCCCAGAGGTTCTGTGGTGTCACAGAGGAGGCAGGGTTGCATCAGGTTCCATAGCATCACCACGGTCTCCAGGGCTCCAAGAGCTTCTGTGGTGTCACAGAGGAGGCAGGGTTGCATCAGGTTCAATAGCATCAGCACAGTCTCCAGGGCTCCCCTGAGCTTCTGTGGTGGTGTCACAGAGGAGCCAGGCTTCCTTGTAGTTCCCCAGCATCACAAAGGCTCTCCTGGGAGCCACGGGTCACAAAGCACCGTGGGCTCTGTGCAGCCCCGCTGTGTCACAATGGCCGCTGGCTTCCACGAGCCCCCGCAGTGTCCCAGTGGGCCCCGTGGCTTTAGGAGTGGGTGGCTGGGAGTTGGTGCCAGCGGCTGGGGGAGCAGCAGCAGGGACTGTGTGTGGACAGTGCCATGGCCACTTGTGTGGCCACTGGTGTCTCTGTGCCAGGCACAGCCGTGGTGTGTAACACCGGCTCTGGGTCCTTTGGCTGTGCAGGTGGCAGTCACGGCCTGGAGCAGGGCTGCTCCCGGGGGACAGCCTGGGGCAGGAGGCTGCTGGAGATTCATTCCCCACACTCCTTGTCATGAGGTGCTCAGAGTGATTGGAAAGGCTGTTGGCAGCAGGCAGTTCTCTGGGTTCAAGCTGTGGAGCTGTCAGCGGGAATGCAAAGGCCAAGCTGGTGAGCCTTTTGTCCTGGTGCCTTTAGTGTGTGAGCAGTCCCTGGTGCCGTTGTCTTTGGATCCTGAGTGTGGGAGAGGCAAGGCTTAGGATGGTGCGTAGAGCTGAGAAGGAAAGTGCCGAGAGCAGCGTGTGTGCTGCTGCTTTGAGGGGTGCAGTTGAAGTTGTAGGCAGCAAGAGCTTTCTCAGCTGGCCCTTTTGTGAGCTCTGCTTTTGCCAGATGACTTCCATCTTACCCTCTTACCATCTTAGCCTCTCATTTTTGCATATCCCAAACCCCCTTCCAAACATCCAGCAGCTGCTTGTAAAGAAGAAGTCCTAGAACAAAAAGCCAGTGCTGCCTTTCATAGCCCCTTTGCTGTCTATGAAGTAGAGGAAAGAAGCTAGTGAGACGCACTTTCTTTCTCAACTCCATAGAGCGCATCCTTCTCTCAAGGTGGCAGAGTCCTTGGCGGAAGTGAAGCATCTGCAGCTGCAGTTCAGACTGAGAGATGTGCCAGGACAGGAAACATTTGCTGACCTTCCCTGTTCCCTGTGCAACATGATTCTCGCATCCCAGTCACTTTCACATACCTTCGGTATCCCTGAGTCCAAGCAGCTAAAGCTCACAGAGACAGAAGTGTCAGGAAGGAAAACGTTCCAAAAGCACCCCCTTCTCTTATCAGCATATAAATTGTGCACAACAGGCTGCGGCACCGAACCTTCCTTCTCAGATAGACATGCCATCACACTTTTCACTCTTGCAGCTCGGTTGAAAAGCTCCAGCAGCTGCTCCCGCAATAGCAAAAGGTTCTAGAAGTGAAAGCCAGTTTGGGGCTGCACCTTCTCCTTGCCGCATGTAAGCCACACCAAACTCCCTGATGCACTCTGTCCTCCCCTTCTCAAAGGAGTAGACGGTGGCATCAGGACACACCTGTGTCCCAGCAGCTGGGTGCCCAGCCGGGAGCAGGAGCAGGGCTGGGGCTGCTCCCAAAGTTGCCCCGCCCCAATGCCAGAGCCGGACATATGCTGAGGGGGGGCTGGATCAGGCTTTATTGTCCAGCTGCATGCCAGGAGTGAGCACAAAATCTACCTGCATTCTCTGCAGCATGCCATCCTGGAGCAGAGCCATTGCCAAAGGAAGCCGTGAGCCCGTGCCAAGCCAGTGCCGGAGTGGGATCCTAGCAGCACCTGTGGAAGCCGGGAGAGAGGAGCCCACCTGGAGCAGGTTCGTGCAGGATTAATCATCCCGTGGCTTCCCACCAGGGTCCTGTTGCTTCCAAAAGGCCCCACAGTGTCACTGTGGCCCCTCGGTTCCACCAGGTTCCATAGCGTCACTGTGGTGCCCAGGGTTCCGTCAGCTTCGCCAGCATCCCCACGGTCTGCAGAGCTCCCCGAGCTTCTGTGGTGTCACAGTGGAGGCAGGGTTGCATCAGGTTCCATAGCATCAGCACGGTCTCCAGGGCTCCCAGAGGTTCTGTGGTGTCACAGTGGAGGCAGGGTTGCATCAGGTTCCATAGCATCACCACAGTCTCCAGGGCTCCCTGAGCTTCTGTGGTGTCACAGTGGAGGCAGGGTTGCATCAGGTTCCATAGCATCAGCACGGTCTCCAGGGCTCCCAGAGGTTCTGTGGTGTCACAGAGGAGGCAGGGTTGCATCAGGTTCCATAGCATCAGCACGGTCTCCAGGGCTCCAAGAGCTTCTGTGGTGTCACAGAGGAGGCAGGGTTGCATCAGGTTCAATAGCATCAGCACGGTCTCCAGGGCTCCCCTGAGCTTCTGTGGTGGTGTCACAGAGGAGCCAGGCTTCCTTGTAGTTCCCCAGGATCACAAAGGCTCTCCTGGGAGCCACGGGTCACAAAGCACCGTGGGCTCTGTGCAGCATTGCTGTGTCACAATGGCCGCTGGCTTCCACGAGCCCCCGCAGTGTCCCAGTGGGCCCCGTGGCTTTAGGAGTGGGTGGCTGGGAGTTGGTGCCAGCGGCTGGGGGAGCAGCAGCAGGGACTGTGTGTGGACAGTGCCATGGCCACTTGTGTGGCCACTGGTGTCTCTGTGCCAGGCACAGCCGTGGTGTGTAACACCGGCTCTGGGTCCTTTGGCTGTGCAGGTGGCAGTCACGGCCTGGAGCAGGGCTGCTCCCGGGGGACAGCCTGGGGCAGGAGGCTGCTGGAGATTCATTCCCCACACTCCTTGTCATGAGGTGCTCAGAGTGATTGGAAAGGCTGTTGGCAGCAGGCAGTTCTCTGGGTTCAAGCTGTGGAGCTGTCAGCGGGAATGCAAAGGCCAAGCTGGTGAGCCTTTTGTCCTGGTGCCTTTAGTGTGTGAGCAGTCCCTGGTGCCGTTGTCTTTGGATCCTGAGTGTGGGAGAGGCAAGGCTTAGGATGGTGCGTAGAGCTGAGAAGGAAAGTGCCGAGAGCAGCGTGTGTGCTGCTGCTTTGAGGGGTGCAGTTGAAGTTGTAGGCAGCAAGAGCTTTCTCAGCTGGCCCTTTTGTGAGCTCTGCTTTTGCCAGATGACTTCCATCTTACCCTCTTACCATCTTAGCCTCTCATTTTTGCATATCCCAAACCCCCTTCCAAACATCCAGCAGCTGCTTGTAAAGAAGAAGTCCTAGAACAAAAAGCCAGTGCTGCCTTTCATAGCCCCTTTGCTGTCTATGAAGTAGAGGAAAGAAGCTAGTGAGACGCACTTTCTTTCTCAACTCCATAGAGCGCATCCTTCTCTCAAGGTGGCAGAGTCCTTGGCGGAAGTGAAGCATCTGCAGCTGCAGTTCAGACTGAGAGATGTGCCAGGACAGGAAACATTTGCTGACCTTCCCTGTTCCCTGTGCAACATGATTCTCGCATCCCAGTCACTTTCACATACCTTCGGTATCCCTGAGTCCAAGCAGCTAAAGCTCACAGAGACAGAAGTGTCAGGAAGGAAAACGTTCCAAAAGCACCCCCTTCTCTTATCAGCATATAAATTGTGCACAACAGGCTGCGGCACCGAACCTTCCTTCTCAGATAGACATGCCATCACACTTTTCACTCTTGCAGCTCGGTTGAAAAGCTCCAGCAGCTGCTCCCGCAATAGCAAAAGGTTCTAGAAGTGAAAGCCAGTTTGGGGCTGCACCTTCTCCTTGCCGCATGTAAGCCACACCAAACTCCCTGATGCACTCTGTCCTCCCCTTCTCAAAGGAGTAGACGGTGGCATCAGGACACACCTGTGTCCCAGCAGCTGGGTGCCCAGCCGGGAGCAGGAGCAGGGCTGGGGCTGCTCCCAAAGTTGCCCCGCCCCAATGCCAGAGCCGGACATATGCTGAGGGGGGGCTGGATCAGGCTTTATTGTCCAGCTGCATGCCAGGAGTGAGCACAAAATCTACCTGCATTCTCTGCAGCATGCCATCCTGGAGCAGAGCCATTGCCAAAGGAAGCCGTGAGCCCGTGCCAAGCCAGTGCCGGAGTGGGATCCTAGCAGCACCTGTGGAAGCCGGGAGAGAGGAGCCCACCTGGAGCAGGTTCGTGCAGGATTAATCATCCCGTGGCTTCCCACCAGGGTCCTGTTGCTTCCAAAAGGCCCCACAGTGTCACTGTGGCCCCTCGGTTCCACCAGGTTCCATAGCGTCACTGTGGTGCCCAGGGTTCCGTCAGCTTCGCCAGCATCCCCACGGTCTGCAGAGCTCCCCGAGCTTCTGTGGTGTCACAGTGGAGGCAGGGTTGCATCAGGTTCCATAGCATCAGCACGGTCTCCAGGGCTCCCAGAGGTTCTGTGGTGTCACAGTGGAGGCAGGGTTGCATCAGGTTCCATAGCATCACCACAGTCTCCAGGGCTCCCTGAGCTTCTGTGGTGTCACAGTGGAGGCAGGGTTGCATCAGGTTCCATAGCATCAGCACGGTCTGCAGAGCTCCCAGAGGTTCTGTGGTGTCACAGAGGAGGCAGGGTTGCATCAGGTTCCATAGCATCACCACGGTCTCCAGGGCTCCAAGAGCTTCTGTGGTGTCACAGAGGAGGCAGGGTTGCATCAGGTTCAATAGCATCAGCACAGTCTCCAGGGCTCCCCTGAGCTTCTGTGGTGGTGTCACAGAGGAGCCAGGCTTCCTTGTAGTTCCCCAGCATCACAAAGGCTCTCCTGGGAGCCACGGGTCACAAAGCACCGTGGGCTCTGTGCAGCCCCGCTGTGTCACAATGGCCGCTGGCTTCCACGAGCCCCCGCAGTGTCCCAGTGGGCCCCGTGGCTTTAGGAGTGGGTGGCTGGGAGTTGGTGCCAGCGGCTGGGGGAGCAGCAGCAGGGACTGTGTGTGGACAGTGCCATGGCCACTTGTGTGGCCACTGGTGTCTCTGTGCCAGGCACAGCCGTGGTGTGTAACACCGGCTCTGGGTCCTTTGGCTGTGCAGGTGGCAGTCACGGCCTGGAGCAGGGCTGCTCCCGGGGGACAGCCTGGGGCAGGAGGCTGCTGGAGATTCATTCCCCACACTCCTTGTCATGAGGTGCTCAGAGTGATTGGAAAGGCTGTTGGCAGCAGGCAGTTCTCTGGGTTCAAGCTGTGGAGCTGTCAGCGGGAATGCAAAGGCCAAGCTGGTGAGCCTTTTGTCCTGGTGCCTTTAGTGTGTGAGCAGTCCCTGGTGCCGTTGTCTTTGGATCCTGAGTGTGGGAGAGGCAAGGCTTAGGATGGTGCGTAGAGCTGAGAAGGAAAGTGCCGAGAGCAGCGTGTGTGCTGCTGCTTTGAGGGGTGCAGTTGAAGTTGTAGGCAGCAAGAGCTTTCTCAGCTGGCCCTTTTGTGAGCTCTGCTTTTGCCAGATGACTTCCATCTTACCCTCTTACCATCTTAGCCTCTCATTTTTGCATATCCCAAACCCCCTTCCAAACATCCAGCAGCTGCTTGTAAAGAAGAAGTCCTAGAACAAAAAGCCAGTGCTGCCTTTCATAGCCCCTTTGCTGTCTATGAAGTAGAGGAAAGAAGCTAGTGAGACGCACTTTCTTTCTCAACTCCATAGAGCGCATCCTTCTCTCAAGGTGGCAGAGTCCTTGGCGGAAGTGAAGCATCTGCAGCTGCAGTTCAGACTGAGAGATGTGCCAGGACAGGAAACATTTGCTGACCTTCCCTGTTCCCTGTGCAACATGATTCTCGCATCCCAGTCACTTTCACATACCTTCGGTATCCCTGAGTCCAAGCAGCTAAAGCTCACAGAGACAGAAGTGTCAGGAAGGAAAACGTTCCAAAAGCACCCCCTTCTCTTATCAGCATATAAATTGTGCACAACAGGCTGCGGCACCGAACCTTCCTTCTCAGATAGACATGCCATCACACTTTTCACTCTTGCAGCTCGGTTGAAAAGCTCCAGCAGCTGCTCCCGCAATAGCAAAAGGTTCTAGAAGTGAAAGCCAGTTTGGGGCTGCACCTTCTCCTTGCCGCATGTAAGCCACACCAAACTCCCTGATGCACTCTGTCCTCCCCTTCTCAAAGGAGTAGACGGTGGCATCAGGACACACCTGTGTCCCAGCAGCTGGGTGCCCAGCCGGGAGCAGGAGCAGGGCTGGGGCTGCTCCCAAAGTTGCCCCGCCCCAATGCCAGAGCCGGACATATGCTGAGGGGGGGCTGGATCAGGCTTTATTGTCCAGCTGCATGCCAGGAGTGAGCACAAAATCTACCTGCATTCTCTGCAGCATGCCATCCTGGAGCAGAGCCATTGCCAAAGGAAGCCGTGAGCCCGTGCCAAGCCAGTGCCGGAGTGGGATCCTAGCAGCACCTGTGGAAGCCGGGAGAGAGGAGCCCACCTGGAGCAGGTTCGTGCAGGATTAATCATCCCGTGGCTTCCCACCAGGGTCCTGTTGCTTCCAAAAGGCCCCACAGTGTCACTGTGGCCCCTCGGTTCCACCAGGTTCCATAGCGTCACTGTGGTGCCCAGGGTTCCGTCAGCTTCGCCAGCATCCCCACGGTCTGCAGAGCTCCCCGAGCTTCTGTGGTGTCACAGTGGAGGCAGGGTTGCATCAGGTTCCATAGCATCAGCACGGTCTCCAGGGCTCCCAGAGGTTCTGTGGTGTCACAGTGGAGGCAGGGTTGCATCAGGTTCCATAGCATCACCACAGTCTCCAGGGCTCCCTGAGCTTCTGTGGTGTCACAGTGGAGGCAGGGTTGCATCAGGTTCCATAGCATCAGCACGGTCTCCAGGGCTCCCAGAGGTTCTGTGGTGTCACAGAGGAGGCAGGGTTGCATCAGGTTCCATAGCATCAGCACGGTCTCCAGGGCTCCAAGAGCTTCTGTGGTGTCACAGAGGAGGCAGGGTTGCATCAGGTTCAATAGCATCAGCACGGTCTCCAGGGCTCCCCTGAGCTTCTGTGGTGGTGTCACAGAGGAGCCAGGCTTCCTTGTAGTTCCCCAGCATCACAAAGGCTCTCCTGGGAGCCACGGGTCACAAAGCACCGTGGGCTCTGTGCAGCCCCGCTGTGTCACAATGGCCGCTGGCTTCCACGAGCCCCCGCAGTGTCCCAGTGGGCCCCGTGGCTTTAGGAGTGGGTGGCTGGGAGTTGGTGCCAGCGGCTGGGGGAGCAGCAGCAGGGACTGTGTGTGGACAGTGCCATGGCCACTTGTGTGGCCACTGGTGTCTCTGTGCCAGGCACAGCCGTGGTGTGTAACACCGGCTCTGGGTCCTTTGGCTGTGCAGGTGGCAGTCACGGCCTGGAGCAGGGCTGCTCCCGGGGGACAGCCTGGGGCAGGAGGCTGCTGGAGATTCATTCCCCACACTCCTTGTCATGAGGTGCTCAGAGTGATTGGAAAGGCTGTTGGCAGCAGGCAGTTCTCTGGGTTCAAGCTGTGGAGCTGTCAGCGGGAATGCAAAGGCCAAGCTGGTGAGCCTTTTGTCCTGGTGCCTTTAGTGTGTGAGCAGTCCCTGGTGCCGTTGTCTTTGGATCCTGAGTGTGGGAGAGGCAAGGCTTAGGATGGTGCGTAGAGCTGAGAAGGAAAGTGCCGAGAGCAGCGTGTGTGCTGCTGCTTTGAGGGGTGCAGTTGAAGTTGTAGGCAGCAAGAGCTTTCTCAGCTGGCCCTTTTGTGAGCTCTGCTTTTGCCAGATGACTTCCATCTTACCCTCTTACCATCTTAGCCTCTCATTTTTGCATATCCCAAACCCCCTTCCAAACATCCAGCAGCTGCTTGTAAAGAAGAAGTCCTAGAACAAAAAGCCAGTGCTGCCTTTCATAGCCCCTTTGCTGTCTATGAAGTAGAGGAAAGAAGCTAGTGAGACGCACTTTCTTTCTCAACTCCATAGAGCGCATCCTTCTCTCAAGGTGGCAGAGTCCTTGGCGGAAGTGAAGCATCTGCAGCTGCAGTTCAGACTGAGAGATGTGCCAGGACAGGAAACATTTGCTGACCTTCCCTGTTCCCTGTGCAACATGATTCTCGCATCCCAGTCACTTTCACATACCTTCGGTATCCCTGAGTCCAAGCAGCTAAAGCTCACAGAGACAGAAGTGTCAGGAAGGAAAACGTTCCAAAAGCACCCCCTTCTCTTATCAGCATATAAATTGTGCACAACAGGCTGCGGCACCGAACCTTCCTTCTCAGATAGACATGCCATCACACTTTTCACTCTTGCAGCTCGGTTGAAAAGCTCCAGCAGCTGCTCCCGCAATAGCAAAAGGTTCTAGAAGTGAAAGCCAGTTTGGGGCTGCACCTTCTCCTTGCCGCATGTAAGCCACACCAAACTCCCTGATGCACTCTGTCCTCCCCTTCTCAAAGGAGTAGACGGTGGCATCAGGACACACCTGTGTCCCAGCAGCTGGGTGCCCAGCCGGGAGCAGGAGCAGGGCTGGGGCTGCTCCCAAAGTTGCCCCGCCCCAATGCCAGAGCCGGACATATGCTGAGGGGGGGCTGGATCAGGCTTTATTGTCCAGCTGCATGCCAGGAGTGAGCACAAAATCTACCTGCATTCTCTGCAGCATGCCATCCTGGAGCAGAGCCATTGCCAAAGGAAGCCGTGAGCCCGTGCCAAGCCAGTGCCGGAGTGGGATCCTAGCAGCACCTGTGGAAGCCGGGAGAGAGGAGCCCACCTGGAGCAGGTTCGTGCAGGATTAATCATCCCGTGGCTTCCCACCAGGGTCCTGTTGCTTCCAAAAGGCCCCACAGTGTCACTGTGGCCCCTCGGTTCCACCAGGTTCCATAGCGTCACTGTGGTGCCCAGGGTTCCGTCAGCTTCGCCAGCATCCCCACGGTCTGCAGAGCTCCCCGAGCTTCTGTGGTGTCACAGTGGAGGCAGGGTTGCATCAGGTTCCATAGCATCAGCACGGTCTCCAGGGCTCCCAGAGGTTCTGTGGTGTCACAGTGGAGGCAGGGTTGCATCAGGTTCCATAGCATCACCACAGTCTCCAGGGCTCCCTGAGCTTCTGTGGTGTCACAGTGGAGGCAGGGTTGCATCAGGTTCCATAGCATCAGCACGGTCTCCAGGGCTCCCAGAGGTTCTGTGGTGTCACAGAGGAGGCAGGGTTGCATCAGGTTCCATAGCATCAGCACGGTCTCCAGGGCTCCAAGAGCTTCTGTGGTGTCACAGAGGAGGCAGGGTTGCATCAGGTTCAATAGCATCAGCACGGTCTCCAGGGCTCCCCTGAGCTTCTGTGGTGGTGTCACAGAGGAGCCAGGCTTCCTTGTAGTTCCCCAGGATCACAAAGGCTCTCCTGGGAGCCACGGGTCACAAAGCACCGTGGGCTCTGTGCAGCATTGCTGTGTCACAATGGCCGCTGGCTTCCACGAGCCCCCGCAGTGTCCCAGTGGGCCCCGTGGCTTTAGGAGTGGGTGGCTGGGAGTTGGTGCCAGCGGCTGGGGGAGCAGCAGCAGGGACTGTGTGTGGACAGTGCCATGGCCACTTGTGTGGCCACTGGTGTCTCTGTGCCAGGCACAGCCGTGGTGTGTAACACCGGCTCTGGGTCCTTTGGCTGTGCAGGTGGCAGTCACGGCCTGGAGCAGGGCTGCTCCCGGGGGACAGCCTGGGGCAGGAGGCTGCTGGAGATTCATTCCCCACACTCCTTGTCATGAGGTGCTCAGAGTGATTGGAAAGGCTGTTGGCAGCAGGCAGTTCTCTGGGTTCAAGCTGTGGAGCTGTCAGCGGGAATGCAAAGGCCAAGCTGGTGAGCCTTTTGTCCTGGTGCCTTTAGTGTGTGAGCAGTCCCTGGTGCCGTTGTCTTTGGATCCTGAGTGTGGGAGAGGCAAGGCTTAGGATGGTGCGTAGAGCTGAGAAGGAAAGTGCCGAGAGCAGCGTGTGTGCTGCTGCTTTGAGGGGTGCAGTTGAAGTTGTAGGCAGCAAGAGCTTTCTCAGCTGGCCCTTTTGTGAGCTCTGCTTTTGCCAGATGACTTCCATCTTACCCTCTTACCATCTTAGCCTCTCATTTTTGCATATCCCAAACCCCCTTCCAAACATCCAGCAGCTGCTTGTAAAGAAGAAGTCCTAGAACAAAAAGCCAGTGCTGCCTTTCATAGCCCCTTTGCTGTCTATGAAGTAGAGGAAAGAAGCTAGTGAGACGCACTTTCTTTCTCAACTCCATAGAGCGCATCCTTCTCTCAAGGTGGCAGAGTCCTTGGCGGAAGTGAAGCATCTGCAGCTGCAGTTCAGACTGAGAGATGTGCCAGGACAGGAAACATTTGCTGACCTTCCCTGTTCCCTGTGCAACATGATTCTCGCATCCCAGTCACTTTCACATACCTTCGGTATCCCTGAGTCCAAGCAGCTAAAGCTCACAGAGACAGAAGTGTCAGGAAGGAAAACGTTCCAAAAGCACCCCCTTCTCTTATCAGCATATAAATTGTGCACAACAGGCTGCGGCACCGAACCTTCCTTCTCAGATAGACATGCCATCACACTTTTCACTCTTGCAGCTCGGTTGAAAAGCTCCAGCAGCTGCTCCCGCAATAGCAAAAGGTTCTAGAAGTGAAAGCCAGTTTGGGGCTGCACCTTCTCCTTGCCGCATGTAAGCCACACCAAACTCCCTGATGCACTCTGTCCTCCCCTTCTCAAAGGAGTAGACGGTGGCATCAGGACACACCTGTGTCCCAGCAGCTGGGTGCCCAGCCGGGAGCAGGAGCAGGGCTGGGGCTGCTCCCAAAGTTGCCCCGCCCCAATGCCAGAGCCGGACATATGCTGAGGGGGGGCTGGATCAGGCTTTATTGTCCAGCTGCATGCCAGGAGTGAGCACAAAATCTACCTGCATTCTCTGCAGCATGCCATCCTGGAGCAGAGCCATTGCCAAAGGAAGCCGTGAGCCCGTGCCAAGCCAGTGCCGGAGTGGGATCCTAGCAGCACCTGTGGAAGCCGGAAGAGAGGAGCCCACCTGGAGCAGGTTCGTGCAGGATTAATCATCCCGTGGCTTCCCACCAGGGTCCTGTTGCTTCCAAAAGGCCCCACAGTGTCACTGTGGCCCCTCGGTTCCACCAGGTTCCATAGCGTCACTGTGGTGCCCAGGGTTCCGTCAGCTTCGCCAGCATCCCCACGGTCTGCAGAGCTCCCCGAGCTTCTGTGGTGTCACAGTGGAGGCAGGGTTGCATCAGGTTCCATAGCATCAGCACGGTCTCCAGGGCTCCCAGAGGTTCTGTGGTGTCACAGTGGAGGCAGGGTTGCATCAGGTTCCATAGCATCACCACAGTCTCCAGGGCTCCCTGAGCTTCTGTGGTGTCACAGTGGAGGCAGGGTTGCATCAGGTTCCATAGCATCAGCACGGTCTCCAGGGCTCCCAGAGGTTCTGTGGTGTCACAGAGGAGGCAGGGTTGCATCAGGTTCCATAGCATCACCACAGTCTCCAGGGCTCCCTGAGCTTCTGTGGTGTCACAGTGGAGGCAGGGTTGCATCAGGTTCCATAGCATCACCACGGTCTCCAGGGCTCCAAGAGCTTCTGTGGTGTCACAGAGGAGGCAGGGTTGCATCAGGTTCAATAGCATCAGCACAGTCTCCAGGGCTCCCCTGAGCTTCTGTGGTGGTGTCACAGAGGAGCCAGGCTTCCTTGTAGTTCCCCAGCATCACAAAGGCTCTCCTGGGAGCCACGGGTCACAAAGCACCGTGGGCTCTGTGCAGCCCCGCTGTGTCACAATGGCCGCTGGCTTCCACGAGCCCCCGCAGTGTCCCAGTGGGCCCCGTGGCTTTAGGAGTGGGTGGCTGGGAGTTGGTGCCAGCGGCTGGGGGAGCAGCAGCAGGGACTGTGTGTGGACAGTGCCATGGCCACTTGTGTGGCCACTGGTGTCTCTGTGCCAGGCACAGCCGTGGTGTGTAACACCGGCTCTGGGTCCTTTGGCTGTGCAGGTGGCAGTCACGGCCTGGAGCAGGGCTGCTCCCGGGGGACAGCCTGGGGCAGGAGGCTGCTGGAGATTCATTCCCCACACTCCTTGTCATGAGGTGCTCAGAGTGATTGGAAAGGCTGTTGGCAGCAGGCAGTTCTCTGGGTTCAAGCTGTGGAGCTGTCAGCGGGAATGCAAAGGCCAAGCTGGTGAGCCTTTTGTCCTGGTGCCTTTAGTGTGTGAGCAGTCCCTGGTGCCGTTGTCTTTGGATCCTGAGTGTGGGAGAGGCAAGGCTTAGGATGGTGCGTAGAGCTGAGAAGGAAAGTGCCGAGAGCAGCGTGTGTGCTGCTGCTTTGAGGGGTGCAGTTGAAGTTGTAGGCAGCAAGAGCTTTCTCAGCTGGCCCTTTTGTGAGCTCTGCTTTTGCCAGATGACTTCCATCTTACCCTCTTACCATCTTAGCCTCTCATTTTTGCATATCCCAAACCCCCTTCCAAACATCCAGCAGCTGCTTGTAAAGAAGAAGTCCTAGAACAAAAAGCCAGTGCTGCCTTTCATAGCCCCTTTGCTGTCTATGAAGTAGAGGAAAGAAGCTAGTGAGACGCACTTTCTTTCTCAACTCCATAGAGCGCATCCTTCTCTCAAGGTGGCAGAGTCCTTGGCGGAAGTGAAGCATCTGCAGCTGCAGTTCAGACTGAGAGATGTGCCAGGACAGGAAACATTTGCTGACCTTCCCTGTTCCCTGTGCAACATGATTCTCGCATCCCAGTCACTTTCACATACCTTCGGTATCCCTGAGTCCAAGCAGCTAAAGCTCACAGAGACAGAAGTGTCAGGAAGGAAAACGTTCCAAAAGCACCCCCTTCTCTTATCAGCATATAAATTGTGCACAACAGGCTGCGGCACCGAACCTTCCTTCTCAGATAGACATGCCATCACACTTTTCACTCTTGCAGCTCGGTTGAAAAGCTCCAGCAGCTGCTCCCGCAATAGCAAAAGGTTCTAGAAGTGAAAGCCAGTTTGGGGCTGCACCTTCTCCTTGCCGCATGTAAGCCACACCAAACTCCCTGATGCACTCTGTCCTCCCCTTCTCAAAGGAGTAGACGGTGGCATCAGGACACACCTGTGTCCCAGCAGCTGGGTGCCCAGCCGGGAGCAGGAGCAGGGCTGGGGCTGCTCCCAAAGTTGCCCCGCCCCAATGCCAGAGCCGGACATATGCTGAGGGGGGGCTGGATCAGGCTTTATTGTCCAGCTGCATGCCAGGAGTGAGCACAAAATCTACCTGCATTCTCTGCAGCATGCCATCCTGGAGCAGAGCCATTGCCAAAGGAAGCCGTGAGCCCGTGCCAAGCCAGTGCCGGAGTGGGATCCTAGCAGCACCTGTGGAAGCCGGAAGAGAGGAGCCCACCTGGAGCAGGTTCGTGCAGGATTAATCATCCCGTGGCTTCCCACCAGGGTCCTGTTGCTTCCAAAAGGCCCCACAGTGTCACTGTGGCCCCTCGGTTCCACCAGGTTCCATAGCGTCACTGTGGTGCCCAGGGTTCCGTCAGCTTCGCCAGCATCCCCACGGTCTGCAGAGCTCCCCGAGCTTCTGTGGTGTCACAGTGGAGGCAGGGTTGCATCAGGTTCCATAGCATCAGCACGGTCTCCAGGGCTCCCAGAGGTTCTGTGGTGTCACAGTGGAGGCAGGGTTGCATCAGGTTCCATAGCATCACCACAGTCTCCAGGGCTCCCTGAGCTTCTGTGGTGTCACAGTGGAGGCAGGGTTGCATCAGGTTCCATAGCATCACCACAGTCTCCAGGGCTCCCTGAGCTTCTGTGGTGTCACAGTGGAGGCAGGGTTGCATCAGGTTCCATAGCATCAGCACGGTCTCCAGGGCTCCCAGAGGTTCTGTGGTGTCACAGAGGAGGCAGGGTTGCATCAGGTTCCATAGCATCAGCACGGTCTCCAGGGCTCCAAGAGCTTCTGTGGTGTCACAGAGGAGGCAGGGTTGCATCAGGTTCAATAGCATCAGCACGGTCTCCAGGGCTCCCCTGAGCTTCTGTGGTGGTGTCACAGAGGAGCCAGGCTTCCTTGTAGTTCCCCAGCATCACAAAGGCTCTCCTGGGAGCCACGGGTCACAAAGCACCGTGGGCTCTGTGCAGCCCCGCTGTGTCACAATGGCCGCTGGCTTCCACGAGCCCCCGCAGTGTCCCAGTGGGCCCCGTGGCTTTAGGAGTGGGTGACTGGGAGTTGGTGCCAGCGGCTGGGGGAGCAGCAGCAGGGACTGTGTGTGGACAGTGCCATGGCCACTTGTGTGGCCACTGGTGTCTCTGTGCCAGGCACAGCCGTGGTGTGTAACACCGGCTCTGGGTCCTTTGGCTGTGCAGGTGGCAGTCACGGCCTGGAGCAGGGCTGCTCCCGGGGGACAGCCTGGGGCAGGAGGCTGCTGGAGATTCATTCCCCACACTCCTTGTCATGAGGTGCTCAGAGTGATTGGAAAGGCTGTTGGCAGCAGGCAGTTCTCTGGGTTCAAGCTGTGGAGCTGTCAGCGGGAATGCAAAGGCCAAGCTGGTGAGCCTTTTGTCCTGGTGCCTTTAGTGTGTGAGCAGTCCCTGGTGCCGTTGTCTTTGGATCCTGAGTGTGGGAGAGGCAAGGCTTAGGATGGTGCGTAGAGCTGAGAAGGAAAGTGCCGAGAGCAGCGTGTGTGCTGCTGCTTTGAGGGGTGCAGTTGAAGTTGTAGGCAGCAAGAGCTTTCTCAGCTGGCCCTTTTGTGAGCTCTGCTTTTGCCAGATGACTTCCATCTTACCCTCTTACCATCTTAGCCTCTCATTTTTGCATATCCCAAACCCCCTTCCAAACATCCAGCAGCTGCTTGTAAAGAAGAAGTCCTAGAACAAAAAGCCAGTGCTGCCTTTCATAGCCCCTTTGCTGTCTATGAAGTAGAGGAAAGAAGCTAGTGAGACGCACTTTCTTTCTCAACTCCATAGAGCGCATCCTTCTCTCAAGGTGGCAGAGTCCTTGGCGGAAGTGAAGCATCTGCAGCTGCAGTTCAGACTGAGAGATGTGCCAGGACAGGAAACATTTGCTGACCTTCCCTGTTCCCTGTGCAACATGATTCTCGCATCCCAGTCACTTTCACATACCTTCGGTATCCCTGAGTCCAAGCAGCTAAAGCTCACAGAGACAGAAGTGTCAGGAAGGAAAACGTTCCAAAAGCACCCCCTTCTCTTATCAGCATATAAATTGTGCACAACAGGCTGCGGCACCGAACCTTCCTTCTCAGATAGACATGCCATCACACTTTTCACTCTTGCAGCTCGGTTGAAAAGCTCCAGCAGCTGCTCCCGCAATAGCAAAAGGTTCTAGAAGTGAAAGCCAGTTTGGGGCTGCACCTTCTCCTTGCCGCATGTAAGCCACACCAAACTCCCTGATGCACTCTGTCCTCCCCTTCTCAAAGGAGTAGACGGTGGCATCAGGACACACCTGTGTCCCAGCAGCTGGGTGCCCAGCCGGGAGCAGGAGCAGGGCTGGGGCTGCTCCCAAAGTTGCCCCGCCCCAATGCCAGAGCCGGACATATGCTGAAGGGGGGCTGGATCAGGCTTTATTGTCCAGCTGCATGCCAGGAGTGAGCACAAAATCTACCTGCATTCTCTGCAGCATGCCATCCTGGAGCAGAGCCATTGCCAAAGGAAGCCGTGAGCCCGTGCCAAGCCAGTGCCGGAGTGGGATCCTAGCAGCACCTGTGGAAGCCGGGAGAGAGGAGCCCACCTGGAGCAGGTTCGTGCAGGATTAATCATCCCGTGGCTTCCCACCAGGGTCCTGTTGCTTCCAAAAGGCCCCACAGTGTCACTGTGGCCCCTCGGTTCCACCAGGTTCCATAGCGTCACTGTGGTGCCCAGGGTTCCGTCAGCTTCGCCAGCATCCCCACGGTCTGCAGAGCTCCCCGAGCTTCTGTGGTGTCACAGTGGAGGCAGGGTTGCATCAGGTTCCATAGCATCAGCACGGTCTCCAGGGCTCCCAGAGGTTCTGTGGTGTCACAGTGGAGGCAGGGTTGCATCAGGTTCCATAGCATCACCACAGTCTCCAGGGCTCCCTGAGCTTCTGTGGTGTCACAGTGGAGGCAGGGTTGCATCAGGTTCCATAGCATCAGCACGGTCTCCAGGGCTCCCAGAGGTTCTGTGGTGTCACAGAGGAGGCAGGGTTGCCTCAGGTTCCATAGCATCAGCACGGTCTCCAGGGCTCCAAGAGCTTCTGTGGTGTCACAGAGGAGGCAGGGTTGCATCAGGTTCAATAGCATCAGCACGGTCTCCAGGGCTCCCCTGAGCTTCTGTGGTGGTGTCACAGAGGAGGCAGGCTTCCTTGTAGTTCCCCAGCATCACAAAGGCTCTCCTGGGAGCCACGGGTCACAAAGCACCGTGGGCTCTGTGCAGCCCCGCTGTGTCACAATGGCCGCTGGCTTCCACGAGCCCCCGCAGTGTCCCAGTGGGCCCCGTGGCTTTAGGAGTGGGTGGCTGGGAGTTGGTGCCAGCGGCTGGGGGAGCAGCAGCAGGGACTGTGTGTGGACAGTGCCATGGCCACTTGTGTGGCCACTGGTGTCTCTGTGTCAGGCACAGCCGTGGTGTGTAACACCGGCTCTGGGTCCTTTGGCTGTGCAGGTGGCAGTCACGGCCTGGAGCAGGGCTGCTCCCGGGGGACAGCCTGGGGCAGGAGGCTGCTGGAGATTCATTCCCCACACTCCTTGTCATGAGGTGCTCAGAGTGATTGGAAAGGCTGTTGGCAGCAGGCAGTTCTCTGGGTTCAAGCTGTGGAGCTGTCAGCGGGAATGCAAAGGCCAAGCTGGTGAGCCTTTTGTCCTGGTGCCTTTAGTGTGTGAGCAGTCCCTGGTGCCGTTGTCTTTGGATCCTGAGTGTGGGAGAGGCAAGGCTTAGGATGGTGCGTAGAGCTGAGAAGGAAAGTGCCGAGAGCAGCGTGTGTGCTGCTGCTTTGAGGGGTGCAGTTGAAGTTGTAGGCAGCAAGAGCTTTCTCAGCTGGCCCTTTTGTGAGCTCTGCTTTTGCCAGATGACTTCCATCTTACCCTCTTACCATCTTAGCCTCTCATTTTTGCATATCCCAAACCCCCTTCCAAACATCCAGCAGCTGCTTGTAAAGAAGAAGTCCTAGAACAAAAAGCCAGTGCTGCCTTTCATAGCCCCTTTGCTGTCTATGAAGTAGAGGAAAGAAGCTAGTGAGACGCACTTTCTTTCTCAACTCCATAGAGCGCATCCTTCTCTCAAGGTGGCAGAGTCCTTGGCGGAAGTGAAGCATCTGCAGCTGCAGTTCAGACTGAGAGATGTGCCAGGACAGGAAACATTTGCTGACCTTCCCTGTTCCCTGTGCAACATGATTCTCGCATCCCAGTCACTTTCACATACCTTCGGTATCCCTGAGTCCAAGCAGCTAAAGCTCACAGAGACAGAAGTGTCAGGAAGGAAAACGTTGCAAAAGCACCCCCTTCTCTTATCAGCATATAAATTGTGCACAACAGGCTGCGGCACCGAACCTTCCTTCTCAGATAGACATGCCATCACACTTTTCACTCTTGCAGCTCGGTTGAAAAGCTCCAGCAGCTGCTCCCGCAATAGCAAAAGGTTCTAGAAGTGAAAGCCAGTTTGGGGCTGCACCTTCTCCTTGCCGCATGTAAGCCACACCAAACTCCCTGATGCACTCTGTCCTCCCCTTCTCAAAGGAGTAGACGGTGGCATCAGGACACACCTGTGTCCCAGCAGCTGGGTGCCCAGCCGGGAGCAGGAGCAGGGCTGGGGCTGCTCCCAAAGTTGCCCCGCCCCAATGCCAGAGCCGGACATATGCTGAGGGGGGGCTGGATCAGGCTTTATTGTCCAGCTGCATGCCAGGAGTGAGCACAAAATCTACCTGCATTCTCTGCAGCATGCCATCCTGGAGCAGAGCCATTGCCAAAGGAAGCCGTGAGCCCGTGCCAAGCCAGTGCCGGAGTGGGATCCTAGCAGCACCTGTGGAAGCCGGGAGAGAGGAGCCCACCTGGAGCAGGTTCGTGCAGGATTAATCATCCCGTGGCTTCCCACCAGGGTCCTGTTGCTTCCAAAAGGCCCCACAGTGTCACTGTGGCCCCTCGGTTCCACCAGGTTCCATAGCGTCACTGTGGTGCCCAGGGTTCCGTCAGCTTCGCCAGCATCCCCACGGTCTGCAGAGCTCCCCGAGCTTCTGTGGTGTCACAGTGGAGGCAGGGTTGCATCAGGTTCCATAGCATCAGCACGGTCTCCAGGGCTCCCAGAGGTTCTGTGGTGTCACAGTGGAGGCAGGGTTGCATCAGGTTCCATAGCATCAGCACGGTCTCCAGGGCTCCCAGAGGTTCTGTGGTGTCACAGAGGAGGCAGGGTTGCATCAGGTTCCATAGCATCAGCACGGTCTGCAGAGCTCCCAGAGGTTCTGTGGTGTCACAGAGGAGGCAGGGTTGCATCAGGTTCCATAGCATCACCACGGTCTCCAGGGCTCCAAGAGCTTCTGTGGTGTCACAGAGGAGGCAGGGTTGCATCAGGTTCAATAGCATCAGCACAGTCTCCAGGGCTCCCCTGAGCTTCTGTGGTGGTGTCACAGAGGAGCCAGGCTTCCTTGTAGTTCCCCAGCATCACAAAGGCTCTCCTGGGAGCCACGGGTCACAAAGCACCGTGGGCTCTGTGCAGCCCCGCTGTGTCACAATGGCCGCTGGCTTCCACGAGCCCCCGCAGTGTCCCAGTGGGCCCCGTGGCTTTAGGAGTGGGTGGCTGGGAGTTGGTGCCAGCGGCTGGGGGAGCAGCAGCAGGGACTGTGTGTGGACAGTGCCATGGCCACTTGTGTGGCCACTGGTGTCTCTGTGCCAGGCACAGCCGTGGTGTGTAACACCGGCTCTGGGTCCTTTGGCTGTGCAGGTGGCAGTCACGGCCTGGAGCAGGGCTGCTCCCGGGGGACAGCCTGGGGCAGGAGGCTGCTGGAGATTCATTCCCCACACTCCTTGTCATGAGGTGCTCAGAGTGATTGGAAAGGCTGTTGGCAGCAGGCAGTTCTCTGGGTTCAAGCTGTGGAGCTGTCAGCGGGAATGCAAAGGCCAAGCTGGTGAGCCTTTTGTCCTGGTGCCTTTAGTGTGTGAGCAGTCCCTGGTGCCGTTGTCTTTGGATCCTGAGTGTGGGAGAGGCAAGGCTTAGGATGGTGCGTAGAGCTGAGAAGGAAAGTGCCGAGAGCAGCGTGTGTGCTGCTGCTTTGAGGGGTGCAGTTGAAGTTGTAGGCAGCAAGAGCTTTCTCAGCTGGCCCTTTTGTGAGCTCTGCTTTTGCCAGATGACTTCCATCTTACCCTCTTACCATCTTAGCCTCTCATTTTTGCATATCCCAAACCCCCTTCCAAACATCCAGCAGCTGCTTGTAAAGAAGAAGTCCTAGAACAAAAAGCCAGTGCTGCCTTTCATAGCCCCTTTGCTGTCTATGAAGTAGAGGAAAGAAGCTAGTGAGACGCACTTTCTTTCTCAACTCCATAGAGCGCATCCTTCTCTCAAGGTGGCAGAGTCCTTGGCGGAAGTGAAGCATCTGCAGCTGCAGTTGAGACTGAGAGATGTGCCAGGACAGGAAACATTTGCTGACCTTCCCTGTTCCCTGTGCAACATGATTCTCGCATCCCAGTCACTTTCACATACCTTCGGTATCCCTGAGTCCAAGCAGCTAAAGCTCACAGAGACAGAAGTGTCAGGAAGGAAAACGTTCCAAAAGCACCCCCTTCTCTTATCAGCATATAAATTGTGCACAACAGGCTGCGGCACCGAACCTTCCTTCTCAGATAGACATGCCATCACACTTTTCACTCTTGCAGCTCGGTTGAAAAGCTCCAGCAGCTGCTCCCGCAATAGCAAAAGGTTCTAGAAGTGAAAGCCAGTTTGGGGCTGCACCTTCTCCTTGCCGCATGTAAGCCACACCAAACTCCCTGATGCACTCTGTCCTCCCCTTCTCAAAGGAGTAGACGGTGGCATCAGGACACACCTGTGTCCCAGCAGCTGGGTGCCCAGCCGGGAGCAGGAGCAGGGCTGGGGCTGCTCCCAAAGTTGCCCCGCCCCAATGCCAGAGCCGGACATATGCTGAGGGGGGGCTGGATCAGGCTTTATTGTCCAGCTGCATGCCAGGAGTGAGCACAAAATCTACCTGCATTCTCTGCAGCATGCCATCCTGGAGCAGAGCCATTGCCAAAGGAAGCCGTGAGCCCGTGCCAAGCCAGTGCCGGAGTGGGATCCTAGCAGCACCTGTGGAAGCCGGGAGAGAGGAGCCCACCTGGAGCAGGTTCGTGCAGGATTAATCATCCCGTGGCTTCCCACCAGGGTCCTGTTGCTTCCAAAAGGCCCCACAGTGTCACTGTGGCCCCTCGGTTCCACCAGGTTCCATAGCGTCACTGTGGTGCCCAGGGTTCCGTCAGCTTCGCCAGCATCCCCACGGTCTGCAGAGCTCCCCGAGCTTCTGTGGTGTCACAGTGGAGGCAGGGTTGCATCAGGTTCCATAGCATCAGCACGGTCTCCAGGGCTCCCAGAGGTTCTGTGGTGTCACAGTGGAGGCAGGGTTGCATCAGGTTCCATAGCATCACCACAGTCTCCAGGGCTCCCTGAGCTTCTGTGGTGTCACAGTGGAGGCAGGGTTGCATCAGGTTCCATAGCATCAGCACGGTCTCCAGGGCTCCCAGAGGTTCTGTGGTGTCACAGAGGAGGCAGGGTTGCCTCAGGTTCCATAGCATCACCACGGTCTCCAGGGCTCCAAGAGCTTCTGTGGTGTCACAGAGGAGGCAGGGTTGCATCAGGTTCAATAGCATCAGCACGGTCTCCAGGGCTCCCCTGAGCTTCTGTGGTGGTGTCACAGAGGAGCCAGGCTTCCTTGTAGTTCCCCAGCATCACAAAGGCTCTCCTGGGAGCCACGGGTCACAAAGCACCGTGGGCTCTGTGCAGCCCCGCTGTGTCACAATGGCCGCTGGCTTCCACGAGCCCCCGCAGTGTCCCAGTGGGCCCCGTGGCTTTAGGAGTGGGTGGCTGGGAGTTGGTGCCAGCGGCTGGGGGAGCAGCAGCAGGGACTGTGTGTGGACAGTGCCATGGCCACTTGTGTGGCCACTGGTGTCTCTGTGTCAGGCACAGCCGTGGTGTGTAACACCGGCTCTGGGTCCTTTGGCTGTGCAGGTGGCAGTCACGGCCTGGAGCAGGGCTGCTCCCGGGGGACAGCCTGGGGCAGGAGGCTGCTGGAGATTCATTCCCCACACTCCTTGTCATGAGGTGCTCAGAGTGATTGGAAAGGCTGTTGGCAGCAGGCAGTTCTCTGGGTTCAAGCTGTGGAGCTGTCAGCGGGAATGCAAAGGCCAAGCTGGTGAGCCTTTTGTCCTGGTGCCTTTAGTGTGTGAGCAGTCCCTGGTGCCGTTGTCTTTGGATCCTGAGTGTGGGAGAGGCAAGGCTTAGGATGGTGCGTAGAGCTGAGAAGGAAAGTGCCGAGAGCAGCGTGTGTGCTGCTGCTTTGAGGGGTGCAGTTGAAGTTGTAGGCAGCAAGAGCTTTCTCAGCTGGCCCTTTTGTGAGCTCTGCTTTTGCCAGATGACTTCCATCTTACCCTCTTACCATCTTAGCCTCTCATTTTTGCATATCCCAAACCCCCTTCCAAACATCCAGCAGCTGCTTGTAAAGAAGAAGTCCTAGAACAAAAAGCCAGTGCTGCCTTTCATAGCCCCTTTGCTGTCTATGAAGTAGAGGAAAGAAGCTAGTGAGACGCACTTTCTTTCTCAACTCCATAGAGCGCATCCTTCTCTCAAGGTGGCAGAGTCCTTGGCGGAAGTGAAGCATCTGCAGCTGCAGTTCAGACTGAGAGATGTGCCAGGACAGGAAACATTTGCTGACCTTCCCTGTTCCCTGTGCAACATGATTCTCGCATCCCAGTCACTTTCACATACCTTCGGTATCCCTGAGTCCAAGCAGCTAAAGCTCACAGAGACAGAAGTGTCAGGAAGGAAAACGTTCCAAAAGCACCCCCTTCTCTTATCAGCATATAAATTGTGCACAACAGGCTGCGGCACCGAACCTTCCTTCTCAGATAGACATGCCATCACACTTTTCACTCTTGCAGCTCGGTTGAAAAGCTCCAGCAGCTGCTCCCGCAATAGCAAAAGGTTCTAGAAGTGAAAGCCAGTTTGGGGCTGCACCTTCTCCTTGCCGCATGTAAGCCACACCAAACTCCCTGATGCACTCTGTCCTCCCCTTCTCAAAGGAGTAGACGGTGGCATCAGGACACACCTGTGTCCCAGCAGCTGGGTGCCCAGCCGGGAGCAGGAGCAGGGCTGGGGCTGCTCCCAAAGTTGCCCCGCCCCAATGCCAGAGCCGGACATATGCTGAGGGGGGGCTGGATCAGGCTTTATTGTCCAGCTGCATGCCAGGAGTGAGCACAAAATCTACCTGCATTCTCTGCAGCATGCCATCCTGGAGCAGAGCCATTGCCAAAGGAAGCCGTGAGCCCGTGCCAAGCCAGTGCCGGAGTGGGATCCTAGCAGCACCTGTGGAAGCCGGGAGAGAGGAGCCCACCTGGAGCAGGTTCGTGCAGGATTAATCATCCCGTGGCTTCCCACCAGGGTCCTGTTGCTTCCAAAAGGCCCCACAGTGTCACTGTGGCCCCTCGGTTCCACCAGGTTCCATAGCGTCACTGTGGTGCCCAGGGTTCCGTCAGCTTCGCCAGCATCCCCACGGTCTGCAGAGCTCCCCGAGCTTCTGTGGTGTCACAGTGGAGGCAGGGTTGCATCAGGTTCCATAGCATCAGCACGGTCTCCAGGGCTCCCAGAGGTTCTGTGGTGTCACAGTGGAGGCAGGGTTGCATCAGGTTCCATAGCATCACCACAGTCTCCAGGGCTCCCTGAGCTTCTGTGGTGTCACAGTGGAGGCAGGGTTGCATCAGGTTCCATAGCATCAGCACGGTCTCCAGGGCTCCCAGAGGTTCTGTGGTGTCACAGAGGAGGCAGGGTTGCATCAGGTTCCATAGCATCAGCACGGTCTCCAGGGCTCCAAGAGCTTCTGTGGTGTCACAGAGGAGGCAGGGTTGCATCAGGTTCAATAGCATCAGCACGGTCTCCAGGGCTCCCCTGAGCTTCTGTGGTGGTGTCACAGAGGAGCCAGGCTTCCTTGTAGTTCCCCAGCATCACAAAGGCTCTCCTGGGAGCCACGGGTCACAAAGCACCGTGGGCTCTGTGCAGCCCCGCTGTGTCACAATGGCCGCTGGCTTCCACGAGCCCCCGCAGTGTCCCAGTGGGCCCCGTGGCTTTAGGAGTGGGTGGCTGGGAGTTGGTGCCAGCGGCTGGGGGAGCAGCAGCAGGGACTGTGTGTGGACAGTGCCATGGCCACTTGTGTGGCCACTGGTGTCTCTGTGCCAGGCACAGCCGTGGTGTGTAACACCGGCTCTGGGTCCTTTGGCTGTGCAGGTGGCAGTCACGGCCTGGAGCAGGGCTGCTCCCGGGGGACAGCCTGGGGCAGGAGGCTGCTGGAGATTCATTCCCCACACTCCTTGTCATGAGGTGCTCAGAGTGATTGGAAAGGCTGTTGGCAGCAGGCAGTTCTCTGGGTTCAAGCTGTGGAGCTGTCAGCGGGAATGCAAAGGCCAAGCTGGTGAGCCTTTTGTCCTGGTGCCTTTAGTGTGTGAGCAGTCCCTGGTGCCGTTGTCTTTGGATCCTGAGTGTGGGAGAGGCAAGGCTTAGGATGGTGCGTAGAGCTGAGAAGGAAAGTGCCGAGAGCAGCGTGTGTGCTGCTGCTTTGAGGGGTGCAGTTGAAGTTGTAGGCAGCAAGAGCTTTCTCAGCTGGCCCTTTTGTGAGCTCTGCTTTTGCCAGATGACTTCCATCTTACCCTCTTACCATCTTAGCCTCTCATTTTTGCATATCCCAAACCCCCTTCCAAACATCCAGCAGCTGCTTGTAAAGAAGAAGTCCTAGAACAAAAAGCCAGTGCTGCCTTTCATAGCCCCTTTGCTGTCTATGAAGTAGAGGAAAGAAGCTAGTGAGACGCACTTTCTTTCTCAACTCCATAGAGCGCATCCTTCTCTCAAGGTGGCAGAGTCCTTGGCGGAAGTGAAGCATCTGCAGCTGCAGTTCAGACTGAGAGATGTGCCAGGACAGGAAACATTTGCTGACCTTCCCTGTTCCCTGTGCAACATGATTCTCGCATCCCAGTCACTTTCACATACCTTCGGTATCCCTGAGTCCAAGCAGCTAAAGCTCACAGAGACAGAAGTGTCAGGAAGGAAAACGTTGCAAAAGCACCCCCTTCTCTTATCAGCATATAAATTGTGCACAACAGGCTGCGGCACCGAACCTTCCTTCTCAGATAGACATGCCATCACACTTTTCACTCTTGCAGCTCGGTTGAAAAGCTCCAGCAGCTGCTCCCGCAATAGCAAAAGGTTCTAGAAGTGAAAGCCAGTTTGGGGCTGCACCTTCTCCTTGCCGCATGTAAGCCACACCAAACTCCCTGATGCACTCTGTCCTCCCCTTCTCAAAGGAGTAGACGGTGGCATCAGGACACACCTGTGTCCCAGCAGCTGGGTGCCCAGCCGGGAGCAGGAGCAGGGCTGGGGCTGCTCCCAAAGTTGCCCCGCCCCAATGCCAGAGCCGGACATATGCTGAGGGGGGGCTGGATCAGGCTTTATTGTCCAGCTGCATGCCAGGAGTGAGCACAAAATCTACCTGCATTCTCTGCAGCATGCCATCCTGGAGCAGAGCCATTGCCAAAGGAAGCCGTGAGCCCGTGCCAAGCCAGTGCCGGAGTGGGATCCTAGCAGCACCTGTGGAAGCCGGGAGAGAGGAGCCCACCTGGAGCAGGTTCGTGCAGGATTAATCATCCCGTGGCTTCCCACCAGGGTCCTGTTGCTTCCAAAAGGCCCCACAGTGTCACTGTGGCCCCTCGGTTCCACCAGGTTCCATAGCGTCACTGTGGTGCCCAGGGTTCCGTCAGCTTCGCCAGCATCCCCACGGTCTGCAGAGCTCCCCGAGCTTCTGTGGTGTCACAGTGGAGGCAGGGTTGCATCAGGTTCCATAGCATCAGCACGGTCTCCAGGGCTCCCAGAGGTTCTGTGGTGTCACAGTGGAGGCAGGGTTGCATCAGGTTCCATAGCATCACCACAGTCTCCAGGGCTCCCTGAGCTTCTGTGGTGTCACAGTGGAGGCAGGGTTGCATCAGGTTCCATAGCATCAGCACGGTCTCCAGGGCTCCCAGAGGTTCTGTGGTGTCACAGAGGAGGCAGGGTTGCATCAGGTTCCATAGCATCAGCACGGTCTCCAGGGCTCCAAGAGCTTCTGTGGTGTCACAGAGGAGGCAGGGTTGCATCAGGTTCAATAGCATCAGCACGGTCTCCAGGGCTCCCCTGAGCTTCTGTGGTGGTGTCACAGAGGAGCCAGGCTTCCTTGTAGTTCCCCAGCATCACAAAGGCTCTCCTGGGAGCCACGGGTCACAAAGCACCGTGGGCTCTGTGCAGCCCCGCTGTGTCACAATGGCCGCTGGCTTCCACGAGCCCCCGCAGTGTCCCAGTGGGCCCCGTGGCTTTAGGAGTGGGTGACTGGGAGTTGGTGCCAGCGGCTGGGGGAGCAGCAGCAGGGACTGTGTGTGGACAGTGCCATGGCCACTTGTGTGGCCACTGGTGTCTCTGTGCCAGGCACAGCCGTGGTGTGTAACACCGGCTCTGGGTCCTTTGGCTGTGCAGGTGGCAGTCACGGCCTGGAGCAGGGCTGCTCCCGGGGGACAGCCTGGGGCAGGAGGCTGCTGGAGATTCATTCCCCACACTCCTTGTCATGAGGTGCTCAGAGTGATTGGAAAGGCTGTTGGCAGCAGGCAGTTCTCTGGGTTCAAGCTGTGGAGCTGTCAGCGGGAATGCAAAGGCCAAGCTGGTGAGCCTTTTGTCCTGGTGCCTTTAGTGTGTGAGCAGTCCCTGGTGCCGTTGTCTTTGGATCCTGAGTGTGGGAGAGGCAAGGCTTAGGATGGTGCGTAGAGCTGAGAAGGAAAGTGCCGAGAGCAGCGTGTGTGCTGCTGCTTTGAGGGGTGCAGTTGAAGTTGTAGGCAGCAAGAGCTTTCTCAGCTGGCCCTTTTGTGAGCTCTGCTTTTGCCAGATGACTTCCATCTTACCCTCTTACCATCTTAGCCTCTCATTTTTGCATATCCCAAACCCCCTTCCAAACATCCAGCAGCTGCTTGTAAAGAAGAAGTCCTAGAACAAAAAGCCAGTGCTGCCTTTCATAGCCCCTTTGCTGTCTATGAAGTAGAGGAAAGAAGCTAGTGAGACGCACTTTCTTTCTCAACTCCATAGAGCGCATCCTTCTCTCAAGGTGGCAGAGTCCTTGGCGGAAGTGAAGCATCTGCAGCTGCAGTTCAGACTGAGAGATGTGCCAGGACAGGAAACATTTGCTGACCTTCCCTGTTCCCTGTGCAACATGATTCTCGCATCCCAGTCACTTTCACATACCTTCGGTATCCCTGAGTCCAAGCAGCTAAAGCTCACAGAGACAGAAGTGTCAGGAAGGAAAACGTTCCAAAAGCACCCCCTTCTCTTATCAGCATATAAATTGTGCACAACAGGCTGCGGCACCGAACCTTCCTTCTCAGATAGACATGCCATCACACTTTTCACTCTTGCAGCTCGGTTGAAAAGCTCCAGCAGCTGCTCCCGCAATAGCAAAAGGTTCTAGAAGTGAAAGCCAGTTTGGGGCTGCACCTTCTCCTTGCCGCATGTAAGCCACACCAAACTCCCTGATGCACTCTGTCCTCCCCTTCTCAAAGGAGTAGACGGTGGCATCAGGACACACCTGTGTCCCAGCAGCTGGGTGCCCAGCCGGGAGCAGGAGCAGGGCTGGGGCTGCTCCCAAAGTTGCCCCGCCCCAATGCCAGAGCCGGACATATGCTGAAGGGGGGCTGGATCAGGCTTTATTGTCCAGCTGCATGCCAGGAGTGAGCACAAAATCTACCTGCATTCTCTGCAGCATGCCATCCTGGAGCAGAGCCATTGCCAAAGGAAGCCGTGAGCCCGTGCCAAGCCAGTGCCGGAGTGGGATCCTAGCAGCACCTGTGGAAGCCGGGAGAGAGGAGCCCACCTGGAGCAGGTTCGTGCAGGATTAATCATCCCGTGGCTTCCCACCAGGGTCCTGTTGCTTCCAAAAGGCCCCACAGTGTCACTGTGGCCCCTCGGTTCCACCAGGTTCCATAGCGTCACTGTGGTGCCCAGGGTTCCGTCAGCTTCGCCAGCATCCCCACGGTCTGCAGAGCTCCCCGAGCTTCTGTGGTGTCACAGTGGAGGCAGGGTTGCATCAGGTTCCATAGCATCAGCACGGTCTCCAGGGCTCCCAGAGGTTCTGTGGTGTCACAGTGGAGGCAGGGTTGCATCAGGTTCCATAGCATCACCACAGTCTCCAGGGCTCCCTGAGCTTCTGTGGTGTCACAGTGGAGGCAGGGTTGCATCAGGTTCCATAGCATCAGCACGGTCTCCAGGGCTCCCAGAGGTTCTGTGGTGTCACAGAGGAGGCAGGGTTGCCTCAGGTTCCATAGCATCACCACGGTCTCCAGGGCTCCAAGAGCTTCTGTGGTGTCACAGAGGAGGCAGGGTTGCATCAGGTTCAATAGCATCAGCACGGTCTCCAGGGCTCCCCTGAGCTTCTGTGGTGGTGTCACAGAGGAGGCAGGCTTCCTTGTAGTTCCCCAGCATCACAAAGGCTCTCCTGGGAGCCACGGGTCACAAAGCACCGTGGGCTCTGTGCAGCCCCGCTGTGTCACAATGGCCGCTGGCTTCCACGAGCCCCCGCAGTGTCCCAGTGGGCCCCGTGGCTTTAGGAGTGGGTGGCTGGGAGTTGGTGCCAGCGGCTGGGGGAGCAGCAGCAGGGACTGTGTGTGGACAGTGCCATGGCCACTTGTGTGGCCACTGGTGTCTCTGTGTCAGGCACAGCCGTGGTGTGTAACACCGGCTCTGGGTCCTTTGGCTGTGCAGGTGGCAGTCACGGCCTGGAGCAGGGCTGCTCCCGGGGGACAGCCTGGGGCAGGAGGCTGCTGGAGATTCATTCCCCACACTCCTTGTCATGAGGTGCTCAGAGTGATTGGAAAGGCTGTTGGCAGCAGGCAGTTCTCTGGGTTCAAGCTGTGGAGCTGTCAGCGGGAATGCAAAGGCCAAGCTGGTGAGCCTTTTGTCCTGGTGCCTTTAGTGTGTGAGCAGTCCCTGGTGCCGTTGTCTTTGGATCCTGAGTGTGGGAGAGGCAAGGCTTAGGATGGTGCGTAGAGCTGAGAAGGAAAGTGCCGAGAGCAGCGTGTGTGCTGCTGCTTTGAGGGGTGCAGTTGAAGTTGTAGGCAGCAAGAGCTTTCTCAGCTGGCCCTTTTGTGAGCTCTGCTTTTGCCAGATGACTTCCATCTTACCCTCTTACCATCTTAGCCTCTCATTTTTGCATATCCCAAACCCCCTTCCAAACATCCAGCAGCTGCTTGTAAAGAAGAAGTCCTAGAACAAAAAGCCAGTGCTGCCTTTCATAGCCCCTTTGCTGTCTATGAAGTAGAGGAAAGAAGCTAGTGAGACGCACTTTCTTTCTCAACTCCATAGAGCGCATCCTTCTCTCAAGGTGGCAGAGTCCTTGGCGGAAGTGAAGCATCTGCAGCTGCAGTTCAGACTGAGAGATGTGCCAGGACAGGAAACATTTGCTGACCTTCCCTGTTCCCTGTGCAACATGATTCTCGCATCCCAGTCACTTTCACATACCTTCGGTATCCCTGAGTCCAAGCAGCTAAAGCTCACAGAGACAGAAGTGTCAGGAAGGAAAACGTTGCAAAAGCACCCCCTTCTCTTATCAGCATATAAATTGTGCACAACAGGCTGCGGCACCGAACCTTCCTTCTCAGATAGACATGCCATCACACTTTTCACTCTTGCAGCTCGGTTGAAAAGCTCCAGCAGCTGCTCCCGCAATAGCAAAAGGTTCTAGAAGTGAAAGCCAGTTTGGGGCTGCACCTTCTCCTTGCCGCATGTAAGCCACACCAAACTCCCTGATGCACTCTGTCCTCCCCTTCTCAAAGGAGTAGACGGTGGCATCAGGACACACCTGTGTCCCAGCAGCTGGGTGCCCAGCCGGGAGCAGGAGCAGGGCTGGGGCTGCTCCCAAAGTTGCCCCGCCCCAATGCCAGAGCCGGACATATGCTGAGGGGGGGCTGGATCAGGCTTTATTGTCCAGCTGCATGCCAGGAGTGAGCACAAAATCTACCTGCATTCTCTGCAGCATGCCATCCTGGAGCAGAGCCATTGCCAAAGGAAGCCGTGAGCCCGTGCCAAGCCAGTGCCGGAGTGGGATCCTAGCAGCACCTGTGGAAGCCGGGAGAGAGGAGCCCACCTGGAGCAGGTTCGTGCAGGATTAATCATCCCGTGGCTTCCCACCAGGGTCCTGTTGCTTCCAAAAGGCCCCACAGTGTCACTGTGGCCCCTCGGTTCCACCAGGTTCCATAGCGTCACTGTGGTGCCCAGGGTTCCGTCAGCTTCGCCAGCATCCCCACGGTCTGCAGAGCTCCCCGAGCTTCTGTGGTGTCACAGTGGAGGCAGGGTTGCATCAGGTTCCATAGCATCAGCACGGTCTCCAGGGCTCCCAGAGGTTCTGTGGTGTCACAGTGGAGGCAGGGTTGCATCAGGTTCCATAGCATCACCACAGTCTCCAGGGCTCCCTGAGCTTCTGTGGTGTCACAGTGGAGGCAGGGTTGCATCAGGTTCCATAGCATCAGCACGGTCTCCAGGGCTCCCAGAGGTTCTGTGGTGTCACAGAGGAGGCAGGGTTGCATCAGGTTCCATAGCATCACCACGGTCTCCAGGGCTCCAAGAGCTTCTGTGGTGTCACAGAGGAGGCAGGGTTGCATCAGGTTCAATAGCATCAGCACGGTCTCCAGGGCTCCCCTGAGCTTCTGTGGTGGTGTCACAGAGGAGCCAGGTTTCCTTGTAGTTCCCCAGCATCACAAAGGCTCTCCTGGGAGCCACGGGTCACAAAGCACCGTGGGCTCTGTGCAGCCCCGCTGTGTCACAATGGCCGCTGGCTTCCACGAGCCCCCGCAGTGTCCCAGTGGGCCCCGTGGCTTTAGGAGTGGGTGGCTGGGAGTTGGTGCCAGCGGCTGGGGGAGCAGCAGCAGGGACTGTGTGTGGACAGTGCCATGGCCACTTGTGTGGCCACTGGTGTCTCTGTGCCAGGCACAGCCGTGGTGTGTAACACCGGCTCTGGGTCCTTTGGCTGTGCAGGTGGCAGTCACGGCCTGGAGCAGGGCTGCTCCCGGGGGACAGCCTGGGGCAGGAGGCTGCTGGAGATTCATTCCCCACACTCCTTGTCATGAGGTGCTCAGAGTGATTGGAAAGGCTGTTGGCAGCAGGCAGTTCTCTGGGTTCAAGCTGTGGAGCTGTCAGCGGGAATGCAAAGGCCAAGCTGGTGAGCCTTTTGTCCTGGTGCCTTTAGTGTGTGAGCAGTCCCTGGTGCCGTTGTCTTTGGATCCTGAGTGTGGGAGAGGCAAGGCTTAGGATGGTGCGTAGAGCTGAGAAGGAAAGTGCCGAGAGCAGCGTGTGTGCTGCTGCTTTGAGGGGTGCAGTTGAAGTTGTAGGCAGCAAGAGCTTTCTCAGCTGGCCCTTTTGTGAGCTCTGCTTTTGCCAGATGACTTCCATCTTACCCTCTTACCATCTTAGCCTCTCATTTTTGCATATCCCAAACCCCCTTCCAAACATCCAGCAGCTGCTTGTAAAGAAGAAGTCCTAGAACAAAAAGCCAGTGCTGCCTTTCATAGCCCCTTTGCTGTCTATGAAGTAGAGGAAAGAAGCTAGTGAGACGCACTTTCTTTCTCAACTCCATAGAGCGCATCCTTCTCTCAAGGTGGCAGAGTCCTTGGCGGAAGTGAAGCATCTGCAGCTGCAGTTCAGACTGAGAGATGTGCCAGGACAGGAAACATTTGCTGACCTTCCCTGTTCCCTGTGCAACATGATTCTCGCATCCCAGTCACTTTCACATACCTTCGGTATCCCTGAGTCCAAGCAGCTAAAGCTCACAGAGACAGAAGTGTCAGGAAGGAAAACGTTCCAAAAGCACCCCCTTCTCTTATCAGCATATAAATTGTGCACAACAGGCTGCGGCACCGAACCTTCCTTCTCAGATAGACATGCCATCACACTTTTCACTCTTGCAGCTCGGTTGAAAAGCTCCAGCAGCTGCTCCCGCAATAGCAAAAGGTTCTAGAAGTGAAAGCCAGTTTGGGGCTGCACCTTCTCCTTGCCGCATGTAAGCCACACCAAACTCCCTGATGCACTCTGTCCTCCCCTTCTCAAAGGAGTAGACGGTGGCATCAGGACACACCTGTGTCCCAGCAGCTGGGTGCCCAGCCGGGAGCAGGAGCAGGGCTGGGGCTGCTCCCAAAGTTGCCCCGCCCCAATGCCAGAGCCGGACATATGCTGAGGGGGGGCTGGATCAGGCTTTATTGTCCAGCTGCATGCCAGGAGTGAGCACAAAATCTACCTGCATTCTCTGCAGCATGCCATCCTGGAGCAGAGCCATTGCCAAAGGAAGCCGTGAGCCCGTGCCAAGCCAGTGCCGGAGTGGGATCCTAGCAGCACCTGTGGAAGCCGGGAGAGAGGAGCCCACCTGGAGCAGGTTCGTGCAGGATTAATCATCCCGTGGCTTCCCACCAGGGTCCTGTTGCTTCCAAAAGGCCCCACAGTGTCACTGTGGCCCCTCGGTTCCACCAGGTTCCATAGCGTCACTGTGGTGCCCAGGGTTCCGTCAGCTTCGCCAGCATCCCCACGGTCTGCAGAGCTCCCCGAGCTTCTGTGGTGTCACAGTGGAGGCAGGGTTGCATCAGGTTCCATAGCATCAGCACGGTCTCCAGGGCTCCCAGAGGTTCTGTGGTGTCACAGTGGAGGCAGGGTTGCATCAGGTTCCATAGCATCACCACAGTCTCCAGGGCTCCCTGAGCTTCTGTGGTGTCACAGTGGAGGCAGGGTTGCATCAGGTTCCATAGCATCAGCACGGTCTCCAGGGCTCCCAGAGGTTCTGTGGTGTCACAGAGGAGGCAGGGTTGCATCAGGTTCCATAGCATCAGCACGGTCTCCAGGGCTCCAAGAGCTTCTGTGGTGTCACAGAGGAGGCAGGGTTGCATCAGGTTCAATAGCATCAGCACGGTCTCCAGGGCTCCCCTGAGCTTCTGTGGTGGTGTCACAGAGGAGCCAGGCTTCCTTGTAGTTCCCCAGCATCACAAAGGCTCTCCTGGGAGCCACGGGTCACAAAGCACCGTGGGCTCTGTGCAGCCCCGCTGTGTCACAATGGCCGCTGGCTTCCACGAGCCCCCGCAGTGTCCCAGTGGGCCCCGTGGCTTTAGGAGTGGGTGGCTGGGAGTTGGTGCCAGCGGCTGGGGGAGCAGCAGCAGGGACTGTGTGTGGACAGTGCCATGGCCACTTGTGTGGCCACTGGTGTCTCTGTGCCAGGCACAGCCGTGGTGTGTAACACCGGCTCTGGGTCCTTTGGCTGTGCAGGTGGCAGTCACGGCCTGGAGCAGGGCTGCTCCCGGGGGACAGCCTGGGGCAGGAGGCTGCTGGAGATTCATTCCCCACACTCCTTGTCATGAGGTGCTCAGAGTGATTGGAAAGGCTGTTGGCAGCAGGCAGTTCTCTGGGTTCAAGCTGTGGAGCTGTCAGCGGGAATGCAAAGGCCAAGCTGGTGAGCCTTTTGTCCTGGTGCCTTTAGTGTGTGAGCAGTCCCTGGTGCCGTTGTCTTTGGATCCTGAGTGTGGGAGAGGCAAGGCTTAGGATGGTGCGTAGAGCTGAGAAGGAAAGTGCCGAGAGCAGCGTGTGTGCTGCTGCTTTGAGGGGTGCAGTTGAAGTTGTAGGCAGCAAGAGCTTTCTCAGCTGGCCCTTTTGTGAGCTCTGCTTTTGCCAGATGACTTCCATCTTACCCTCTTACCATCTTAGCCTCTCATTTTTGCATATCCCAAACCCCCTTCCAAACATCCAGCAGCTGCTTGTAAAGAAGAAGTCCTAGAACAAAAAGCCAGTGCTGCCTTTCATAGCCCCTTTGCTGTCTATGAAGTAGAGGAAAGAAGCTAGTGAGACGCACTTTCTTTCTCAACTCCATAGAGCGCATCCTTCTCTCAAGGTGGCAGAGTCCTTGGCGGAAGTGAAGCATCTGCAGCTGCAGTTCAGACTGAGAGATGTGCCAGGACAGGAAACATTTGCTGACCTTCCCTGTTCCCTGTGCAACATGATTCTCGCATCCCAGTCACTTTCACATACCTTCGGTATCCCTGAGTCCAAGCAGCTAAAGCTCACAGAGACAGAAGTGTCAGGAAGGAAAACGTTGCAAAAGCACCCCCTTCTCTTATCAGCATATAAATTGTGCACAACAGGCTGCGGCACCGAACCTTCCTTCTCAGATAGACATGCCATCACACTTTTCACTCTTGCAGCTCGGTTGAAAAGCTCCAGCAGCTGCTCCCGCAATAGCAAAAGGTTCTAGAAGTGAAAGCCAGTTTGGGGCTGCACCTTCTCCTTGCCGCATGTAAGCCACACCAAACTCCCTGATGCACTCTGTCCTCCCCTTCTCAAAGGAGTAGACGGTGGCATCAGGACACACCTGTGTCCCAGCAGCTGGGTGCCCAGCCGGGAGCAGGAGCAGGGCTGGGGCTGCTCCCAAAGTTGCCCCGCCCCAATGCCAGAGCCGGACATATGCTGAGGGGGGGCTGGATCAGGCTTTATTGTCCAGCTGCATGCCAGGAGTGAGCACAAAATCTACCTGCATTCTCTGCAGCATGCCATCCTGGAGCAGAGCCATTGCCAAAGGAAGCCGTGAGCCCGTGCCAAGCCAGTGCCGGAGTGGGATCCTAGCAGCACCTGTGGAAGCCGGGAGAGAGGAGCCCACCTGGAGCAGGTTCGTGCAGGATTAATCATCCCGTGGCTTCCCACCAGGGTCCTGTTGCTTCCAAAAGGCCCCACAGTGTCACTGTGGCCCCTCGGTTCCACCAGGTTCCATAGCGTCACTGTGGTGCCCAGGGTTCCGTCAGCTTCGCCAGCATCCCCACGGTCTGCAGAGCTCCCCGAGCTTCTGTGGTGTCACAGTGGAGGCAGGGTTGCATCAGGTTCCATAGCATCAGCACGGTCTCCAGGGCTCCCAGAGGTTCTGTGGTGTCACAGTGGAGGCAGGGTTGCATCAGGTTCCATAGCATCACCACAGTCTCCAGGGCTCCCTGAGCTTCTGTGGTGTCACAGTGGAGGCAGGGTTGCATCAGGTTCCATAGCATCAGCACGGTCTCCAGGGCTCCCAGAGGTTCTGTGGTGTCACAGAGGAGGCAGGGTTGCATCAGGTTCCATAGCATCAGCACGGTCTCCAGGGCTCCAAGAGCTTCTGTGGTGTCACAGAGGAGGCAGGGTTGCATCAGGTTCAATAGCATCAGCACGGTCTCCAGGGCTCCCCTGAGCTTCTGTGGTGGTGTCACAGAGGAGCCAGGCTTCCTTGTAGTTCCCCAGCATCACAAAGGCTCTCCTGGGAGCCACGGGTCACAAAGCACCGTGGGCTCTGTGCAGCCCCGCTGTGTCACAATGGCCGCTGGCTTCCACGAGCCCCCGCAGTGTCCCAGTGGGCCCCGTGGCTTTAGGAGTGGGTGACTGGGAGTTGGTGCCAGCGGCTGGGGGAGCAGCAGCAGGGACTGTGTGTGGACAGTGCCATGGCCACTTGTGTGGCCACTGGTGTCTCTGTGCCAGGCACAGCCGTGGTGTGTAACACCGGCTCTGGGTCCTTTGGCTGTGCAGGTGGCAGTCACGGCCTGGAGCAGGGCTGCTCCCGGGGGACAGCCTGGGGCAGGAGGCTGCTGGAGATTCATTCCCCACACTCCTTGTCATGAGGTGCTCAGAGTGATTGGAAAGGCTGTTGGCAGCAGGCAGTTCTCTGGGTTCAAGCTGTGGAGCTGTCAGCGGGAATGCAAAGGCCAAGCTGGTGAGCCTTTTGTCCTGGTGCCTTTAGTGTGTGAGCAGTCCCTGGTGCCGTTGTCTTTGGATCCTGAGTGTGGGAGAGGCAAGGCTTAGGATGGTGCGTAGAGCTGAGAAGGAAAGTGCCGAGAGCAGCGTGTGTGCTGCTGCTTTGAGGGGTGCAGTTGAAGTTGTAGGCAGCAAGAGCTTTCTCAGCTGGCCCTTTTGTGAGCTCTGCTTTTGCCAGATGACTTCCATCTTACCCTCTTACCATCTTAGCCTCTCATTTTTGCATATCCCAAACCCCCTTCCAAACATCCAGCAGCTGCTTGTAAAGAAGAAGTCCTAGAACAAAAAGCCAGTGCTGCCTTTCATAGCCCCTTTGCTGTCTATGAAGTAGAGGAAAGAAGCTAGTGAGACGCACTTTCTTTCTCAACTCCATAGAGCGCATCCTTCTCTCAAGGTGGCAGAGTCCTTGGCGGAAGTGAAGCATCTGCAGCTGCAGTTCAGACTGAGAGATGTGCCAGGACAGGAAACATTTGCTGACCTTCCCTGTTCCCTGTGCAACATGATTCTCGCATCCCAGTCACTTTCACATACCTTCGGTATCCCTGAGTCCAAGCAGCTAAAGCTCACAGAGACAGAAGTGTCAGGAAGGAAAACGTTCCAAAAGCACCCCCTTCTCTTATCAGCATATAAATTGTGCACAACAGGCTGCGGCACCGAACCTTCCTTCTCAGATAGACATGCCATCACACTTTTCACTCTTGCAGCTCGGTTGAAAAGCTCCAGCAGCTGCTCCCGCAATAGCAAAAGGTTCTAGAAGTGAAAGCCAGTTTGGGGCTGCACCTTCTCCTTGCCGCATGTAAGCCACACCAAACTCCCTGATGCACTCTGTCCTCCCCTTCTCAAAGGAGTAGACGGTGGCATCAGGACACACCTGTGTCCCAGCAGCTGGGTGCCCAGCCGGGAGCAGGAGCAGGGCTGGGGCTGCTCCCAAAGTTGCCCCGCCCCAATGCCAGAGCCGGACATATGCTGAAGGGGGGCTGGATCAGGCTTTATTGTCCAGCTGCATGCCAGGAGTGAGCACAAAATCTACCTGCATTCTCTGCAGCATGCCATCCTGGAGCAGAGCCATTGCCAAAGGAAGCCGTGAGCCCGTGCCAAGCCAGTGCCGGAGTGGGATCCTAGCAGCACCTGTGGAAGCCGGGAGAGAGGAGCCCACCTGGAGCAGGTTCGTGCAGGATTAATCATCCCGTGGCTTCCCACCAGGGTCCTGTTGCTTCCAAAAGGCCCCACAGTGTCACTGTGGCCCCTCGGTTCCACCAGGTTCCATAGCGTCACTGTGGTGCCCAGGGTTCCGTCAGCTTCGCCAGCATCCCCACGGTCTGCAGAGCTCCCCGAGCTTCTGTGGTGTCACAGTGGAGGCAGGGTTGCATCAGGTTCCATAGCATCAGCACGGTCTCCAGGGCTCCCAGAGGTTCTGTGGTGTCACAGTGGAGGCAGGGTTGCATCAGGTTCCATAGCATCACCACAGTCTCCAGGGCTCCCTGAGCTTCTGTGGTGTCACAGTGGAGGCAGGGTTGCATCAGGTTCCATAGCATCAGCACGGTCTCCAGGGCTCCCAGAGGTTCTGTGGTGTCACAGAGGAGGCAGGGTTGCCTCAGGTTCCATAGCATCACCACGGTCTCCAGGGCTCCAAGAGCTTCTGTGGTGTCACAGAGGAGGCAGGGTTGCATCAGGTTCAATAGCATCAGCACGGTCTCCAGGGCTCCCCTGAGCTTCTGTGGTGGTGTCACAGAGGAGGCAGGCTTCCTTGTAGTTCCCCAGCATCACAAAGGCTCTCCTGGGAGCCACGGGTCACAAAGCACCGTGGGCTCTGTGCAGCCCCGCTGTGTCACAATGGCCGCTGGCTTCCACGAGCCCCCGCAGTGTCCCAGTGGGCCCCGTGGCTTTAGGAGTGGGTGGCTGGGAGTTGGTGCCAGCGGCTGGGGGAGCAGCAGCAGGGACTGTGTGTGGACAGTGCCATGGCCACTTGTGTGGCCACTGGTGTCTCTGTGTCAGGCACAGCCGTGGTGTGTAACACCGGCTCTGGGTCCTTTGGCTGTGCAGGTGGCAGTCACGGCCTGGAGCAGGGCTGCTCCCGGGGGACAGCCTGGGGCAGGAGGCTGCTGGAGATTCATTCCCCACACTCCTTGTCATGAGGTGCTCAGAGTGATTGGAAAGGCTGTTGGCAGCAGGCAGTTCTCTGGGTTCAAGCTGTGGAGCTGTCAGCGGGAATGCAAAGGCCAAGCTGGTGAGCCTTTTGTCCTGGTGCCTTTAGTGTGTGAGCAGTCCCTGGTGCCGTTGTCTTTGGATCCTGAGTGTGGGAGAGGCAAGGCTTAGGATGGTGCGTAGAGCTGAGAAGGAAAGTGCCGAGAGCAGCGTGTGTGCTGCTGCTTTGAGGGGTGCAGTTGAAGTTGTAGGCAGCAAGAGCTTTCTCAGCTGGCCCTTTTGTGAGCTCTGCTTTTGCCAGATGACTTCCATCTTACCCTCTTACCATCTTAGCCTCTCATTTTTGCATATCCCAAACCCCCTTCCAAACATCCAGCAGCTGCTTGTAAAGAAGAAGTCCTAGAACAAAAAGCCAGTGCTGCCTTTCATAGCCCCTTTGCTGTCTATGAAGTAGAGGAAAGAAGCTAGTGAGACGCACTTTCTTTCTCAACTCCATAGAGCGCATCCTTCTCTCAAGGTGGCAGAGTCCTTGGCGGAAGTGAAGCATCTGCAGCTGCAGTTCAGACTGAGAGATGTGCCAGGACAGGAAACATTTGCTGACCTTCCCTGTTCCCTGTGCAACATGATTCTCGCATCCCAGTCACTTTCACATACCTTCGGTATCCCTGAGTCCAAGCAGCTAAAGCTCACAGAGACAGAAGTGTCAGGAAGGAAAACGTTGCAAAAGCACCCCCTTCTCTTATCAGCATATAAATTGTGCACAACAGGCTGCGGCACCGAACCTTCCTTCTCAGATAGACATGCCATCACACTTTTCACTCTTGCAGCTCGGTTGAAAAGCTCCAGCAGCTGCTCCCGCAATAGCAAAAGGTTCTAGAAGTGAAAGCCAGTTTGGGGCTGCACCTTCTCCTTGCCGCATGTAAGCCACACCAAACTCCCTGATGCACTCTGTCCTCCCCTTCTCAAAGGAGTAGACGGTGGCATCAGGACACACCTGTGTCCCAGCAGCTGGGTGCCCAGCCGGGAGCAGGAGCAGGGCTGGGGCTGCTCCCAAAGTTGCCCCGCCCCAATGCCAGAGCCGGACATATGCTGAGGGGGGGCTGGATCAGGCTTTATTGTCCAGCTGCATGCCAGGAGTGAGCACAAAATCTACCTGCATTCTCTGCAGCATGCCATCCTGGAGCAGAGCCATTGCCAAAGGAAGCCGTGAGCCCGTGCCAAGCCAGTGCCGGAGTGGGATCCTAGCAGCACCTGTGGAAGCCGGGAGAGAGGAGCCCACCTGGAGCAGGTTCGTGCAGGATTAATCATCCCGTGGCTTCCCACCAGGGTCCTGTTGCTTCCAAAAGGCCCCACAGTGTCACTGTGGCCCCTCGGTTCCACCAGGTTCCATAGCGTCACTGTGGTGCCCAGGGTTCCGTCAGCTTCGCCAGCATCCCCACGGTCTGCAGAGCTCCCCGAGCTTCTGTGGTGTCACAGTGGAGGCAGGGTTGCATCAGGTTCCATAGCATCAGCACGGTCTCCAGGGCTCCCAGAGGTTCTGTGGTGTCACAGTGGAGGCAGGGTTGCATCAGGTTCCATAGCATCACCACAGTCTCCAGGGCTCCCTGAGCTTCTGTGGTGTCACAGTGGAGGCAGGGTTGCATCAGGTTCCATAGCATCAGCACGGTCTCCAGGGCTCCCAGAGGTTCTGTGGTGTCACAGAGGAGGCAGGGTTGCATCAGGTTCCATAGCATCACCACGGTCTCCAGGGCTCCAAGAGCTTCTGTGGTGTCACAGAGGAGGCAGGGTTGCATCAGGTTCAATAGCATCAGCACGGTCTCCAGGGCTCCCCTGAGCTTCTGTGGTGGTGTCACAGAGGAGCCAGGTTTCCTTGTAGTTCCCCAGCATCACAAAGGCTCTCCTGGGAGCCACGGGTCACAAAGCACCGTGGGCTCTGTGCAGCCCCGCTGTGTCACAATGGCCGCTGGCTTCCACGAGCCCCCGCAGTGTCCCAGTGGGCCCCGTGGCTTTAGGAGTGGGTGGCTGGGAGTTGGTGCCAGCGGCTGGGGGAGCAGCAGCAGGGACTGTGTGTGGACAGTGCCATGGCCACTTGTGTGGCCACTGGTGTCTCTGTGCCAGGCACAGCCGTGGTGTGTAACACCGGCTCTGGGTCCTTTGGCTGTGCAGGTGGCAGTCACGGCCTGGAGCAGGGCTGCTCCCGGGGGACAGCCTGGGGCAGGAGGCTGCTGGAGATTCATTCCCCACACTCCTTGTCATGAGGTGCTCAGAGTGATTGGAAAGGCTGTTGGCAGCAGGCAGTTCTCTGGGTTCAAGCTGTGGAGCTGTCAGCGGGAATGCAAAGGCCAAGCTGGTGAGCCTTTTGTCCTGGTGCCTTTAGTGTGTGAGCAGTCCCTGGTGCCGTTGTCTTTGGATCCTGAGTGTGGGAGAGGCAAGGCTTAGGATGGTGCGTAGAGCTGAGAAGGAAAGTGCCGAGAGCAGCGTGTGTGCTGCTGCTTTGAGGGGTGCAGTTGAAGTTGTAGGCAGCAAGAGCTTTCTCAGCTGGCCCTTTTGTGAGCTCTGCTTTTGCCAGATGACTTCCATCTTACCCTCTTACCATCTTAGCCTCTCATTTTTGCATATCCCAAACCCCCTTCCAAACATCCAGCAGCTGCTTGTAAAGAAGAAGTCCTAGAACAAAAAGCCAGTGCTGCCTTTCATAGCCCCTTTGCTGTCTATGAAGTAGAGGAAAGAAGCTAGTGAGACGCACTTTCTTTCTCAACTCCATAGAGCGCATCCTTCTCTCAAGGTGGCAGAGTCCTTGGCGGAAGTGAAGCATCTGCAGCTGCAGTTCAGACTGAGAGATGTGCCAGGACAGGAAACATTTGCTGACCTTCCCTGTTCCCTGTGCAACATGATTCTCGCATCCCAGTCACTTTCACATACCTTCGGTATCCCTGAGTCCAAGCAGCTAAAGCTCACAGAGACAGAAGTGTCAGGAAGGAAAACGTTGCAAAAGCACCCCCTTCTCTTATCAGCATATAAATTGTGCACAACAGGCTGCGGCACCGAACCTTCCTTCTCAGATAGACATGCCATCACACTTTTCACTCTTGCAGCTCGGTTGAAAAGCTCCAGCAGCTGCTCCCGCAATAGCAAAAGGTTCTAGAAGTGAAAGCCAGTTTGGGGCTGCACCTTCTCCTTGCCGCATGTAAGCCACACCAAACTCCCTGATGCACTCTGTCCTCCCCTTCTCAAAGGAGTAGACGGTGGCATCAGGACACACCTGTGTCCCAGCAGCTGGGTGCCCAGCCGGGAGCAGGAGCAGGGCTGGGGCTGCTCCCAAAGTTGCCCCGCCCCAATGCCAGAGCCGGACATATGCTGAGGGGGGGCTGGATCAGGCTTTATTGTCCAGCTGCATGCCAGGAGTGAGCACAAAATCTACCTGCATTCTCTGCAGCATGCCATCCTGGAGCAGAGCCATTGCCAAAGGAAGCCGTGAGCCCGTGCCAAGCCAGTGCCGGAGTGGGATCCTAGCAGCACCTGTGGAAGCCGGGAGAGAGGAGCCCACCTGGAGCAGGTTCGTGCAGGATTAATCATCCCGTGGCTTCCCACCAGGGTCCTGTTGCTTCCAAAAGGCCCCACAGTGTCACTGTGGCCCCTCGGTTCCACCAGGTTCCATAGCGTCACTGTGGTGCCCAGGGTTCCGTCAGCTTCGCCAGCATCCCCACGGTCTGCAGAGCTCCCCGAGCTTCTGTGGTGTCACAGTGGAGGCAGGGTTGCATCAGGTTCCATAGCATCAGCACGGTCTCCAGGGCTCCCAGAGGTTCTGTGGTGTCACAGTGGAGGCAGGGTTGCATCAGGTTCCATAGCATCACCACAGTCTCCAGGGCTCCCTGAGCTTCTGTGGTGTCACAGTGGAGGCAGGGTTGCATCAGGTTCCATAGCATCAGCACGGTCTCCAGGGCTCCCAGAGGTTCTGTGGTGTCACAGAGGAGGCAGGGTTGCATCAGGTTCCATAGCATCACCACGGTCTCCAGGGCTCCAAGAGCTTCTGTGGTGTCACAGAGGAGGCAGGGTTGCATCAGGTTCAATAGCATCAGCACGGTCTCCAGGGCTCCCCTGAGCTTCTGTGGTGGTGTCACAGAGGAGCCAGGTTTCCTTGTAGTTCCCCAGCATCACAAAGGCTCTCCTGGGAGCCACGGGTCACAAAGCACCGTGGGCTCTGTGCAGCCCCGCTGTGTCACAATGGCCGCTGGCTTCCACGAGCCCCCGCAGTGTCCCAGTGGGCCCCGTGGCTTTAGGAGTGGGTGGCTGGGAGTTGGTGCCAGCGGCTGGGGGAGCAGCAGCAGGGACTGTGTGTGGACAGTGCCATGGCCACTTGTGTGGCCACTGGTGTCTCTGTGCCAGGCACAGCCGTGGTGTGTAACACCGGCTCTGGGTCCTTTGGCTGTGCAGGTGGCAGTCACGGCCTGGAGCAGGGCTGCTCCCGGGGGACAGCCTGGGGCAGGAGGCTGCTGGAGATTCATTCCCCACACTCCTTGTCATGAGGTGCTCAGAGTGATTGGAAAGGCTGTTGGCAGCAGGCAGTTCTCTGGGTTCAAGCTGTGGAGCTGTCAGCGGGAATGCAAAGGCCAAGCTGGTGAGCCTTTTGTCCTGGTGCCTTTAGTGTGTGAGCAGTCCCTGGTGCCGTTGTCTTTGGATCCTGAGTGTGGGAGAGGCAAGGCTTAGGATGGTGCGTAGAGCTGAGAAGGAAAGTGCCGAGAGCAGCGTGTGTGCTGCTGCTTTGAGGGGTGCAGTTGAAGTTGTAGGCAGCAAGAGCTTTCTCAGCTGGCCCTTTTGTGAGCTCTGCTTTTGCCAGATGACTTCCATCTTACCCTCTTACCATCTTAGCCTCTCATTTTTGCATATCCCAAACCCCCTTCCAAACATCCAGCAGCTGCTTGTAAAGAAGAAGTCCTAGAACAAAAAGCCAGTGCTGCCTTTCATAGCCCCTTTGCTGTCTATGAAGTAGAGGAAAGAAGCTAGTGAGACGCACTTTCTTTCTCAACTCCATAGAGCGCATCCTTCTCTCAAGGTGGCAGAGTCCTTGGCGGAAGTGAAGCATCTGCAGCTGCAGTTCAGACTGAGAGATGTGCCAGGACAGGAAACATTTGCTGACCTTCCCTGTTCCCTGTGCAACATGATTCTCGCATCCCAGTCACTTTCACATACCTTCGGTATCCCTGAGTCCAAGCAGCTAAAGCTCACAGAGACAGAAGTGTCAGGAAGGAAAACGTTCCAAAAGCACCCCCTTCTCTTATCAGCATATAAATTGTGCACAACAGGCTGCGGCACCGAACCTTCCTTCTCAGATAGACATGCCATCACACTTTTCACTCTTGCAGCTCGGTTGAAAAGCTCCAGCAGCTGCTCCCGCAATAGCAAAAGGTTCTAGAAGTGAAAGCCAGTTTGGGGCTGCACCTTCTCCTTGCCGCATGTAAGCCACACCAAACTCCCTGATGCACTCTGTCCTCCCCTTCTCAAAGGAGTAGACGGTGGCATCAGGACACACCTGTGTCCCAGCAGCTGGGTGCCCAGCCGGGAGCAGGAGCAGGGCTGGGGCTGCTCCCAAAGTTGCCCCGCCCCAATGCCAGAGCCGGACATATGCTGAGGGGGGGCTGGATCAGGCTTTATTGTCCAGCTGCATGCCAGGAGTGAGCACAAAATCTACCTGCATTCTCTGCAGCATGCCATCCTGGAGCAGAGCCATTGCCAAAGGAAGCCGTGAGCCCGTGCCAAGCCAGTGCCGGAGTGGGATCCTAGCAGCACCTGTGGAAGCCGGGAGAGAGGAGCCCACCTGGAGCAGGTTCGTGCAGGATTAATCATCCCGTGGCTTCCCACCAGGGTCCTGTTGCTTCCAAAAGGCCCCACAGTGTCACTGTGGCCCCTCGGTTCCACCAGGTTCCATAGCGTCACTGTGGTGCCCAGGGTTCCGTCAGCTTCGCCAGCATCCCCACGGTCTGCAGAGCTCCCCGAGCTTCTGTGGTGTCACAGTGGAGGCAGGGTTGCATCAGGTTCCATAGCATCAGCACGGTCTCCAGGGCTCCCAGAGGTTCTGTGGTGTCACAGTGGAGGCAGGGTTGCATCAGGTTCCATAGCATCACCACAGTCTCCAGGGCTCCCTGAGCTTCTGTGGTGTCACAGTGGAGGCAGGGTTGCATCAGGTTCCATAGCATCAGCACGGTCTCCAGGGCTCCCAGAGGTTCTGTGGTGTCACAGAGGAGGCAGGGTTGCATCAGGTTCCATAGCATCAGCACGGTCTCCAGGGCTCCAAGAGCTTCTGTGGTGTCACAGAGGAGGCAGGGTTGCATCAGGTTCAATAGCATCAGCACGGTCTCCAGGGCTCCCCTGAGCTTCTGTGGTGGTGTCACAGAGGAGCCAGGCTTCCTTGTAGTTCCCCAGCATCACAAAGGCTCTCCTGGGAGCCACGGGTCACAAAGCACCGTGGGCTCTGTGCAGCCCCGCTGTGTCACAATGGCCGCTGGCTTCCACGAGCCCCCGCAGTGTCCCAGTGGGCCCCGTGGCTTTAGGAGTGGGTGACTGGGAGTTGGTGCCAGCGGCTGGGGGAGCAGCAGCAGGGACTGTGTGTGGACAGTGCCATGGCCACTTGTGTGGCCACTGGTGTCTCTGTGCCAGGCACAGCCGTGGTGTGTAACACCGGCTCTGGGTCCTTTGGCTGTGCAGGTGGCAGTCACGGCCTGGAGCAGGGCTGCTCCCGGGGGACAGCCTGGGGCAGGAGGCTGCTGGAGATTCATTCCCCACACTCCTTGTCATGAGGTGCTCAGAGTGATTGGAAAGGCTGTTGGCAGCAGGCAGTTCTCTGGGTTCAAGCTGTGGAGCTGTCAGCGGGAATGCAAAGGCCAAGCTGGTGAGCCTTTTGTCCTGGTGCCTTTAGTGTGTGAGCAGTCCCTGGTGCCGTTGTCTTTGGATCCTGAGTGTGGGAGAGGCAAGGCTTAGGATGGTGCGTAGAGCTGAGAAGGAAAGTGCCGAGAGCAGCGTGTGTGCTGCTGCTTTGAGGGGTGCAGTTGAAGTTGTAGGCAGCAAGAGCTTTCTCAGCTGGCCCTTTTGTGAGCTCTGCTTTTGCCAGATGACTTCCATCTTACCCTCTTACCATCTTAGCCTCTCATTTTTGCATATCCCAAACCCCCTTCCAAACATCCAGCAGCTGCTTGTAAAGAAGAAGTCCTAGAACAAAAAGCCAGTGCTGCCTTTCATAGCCCCTTTGCTGTCTATGAAGTAGAGGAAAGAAGCTAGTGAGACGCACTTTCTTTCTCAACTCCATAGAGCGCATCCTTCTCTCAAGGTGGCAGAGTCCTTGGCGGAAGTGAAGCATCTGCAGCTGCAGTTCAGACTGAGAGATGTGCCAGGACAGGAAACATTTGCTGACCTTCCCTGTTCCCTGTGCAACATGATTCTCGCATCCCAGTCACTTTCACATACCTTCGTATCCCTGAGTCCAAGCAGCTAAAGCTCACAGAGACAGAAGTGTCAGGAAGGAAAACGTTCCAAAAGCACCCCCTTCTCTTATCAGCATATAAATTGTGCACAACAGGCTGCGGCACCGAACCTTCCTTCTCAGATAGACATGCCATCACACTTTTCACTCTTGCAGCTCGGTTGAAAAGCTCCAGCAGCTGCTCCCGCAATAGCAAAAGGTTCTAGAAGTGAAAGCCAGTTTGGGGCTGCACCTTCTCCTTGCCGCATGTAAGCCACACCAAACTCCCTGATGCACTCTGTCCTCCCCTTCTCAAAGGAGTAGACGGTGGCATCAGGACACACCTGTGTCCCAGCAGCTGGGTGCCCAGCCGGGAGCAGGAGCAGGGCTGGGGCTGCTCCCAAAGTTGCCCCGCCCCAATGCCAGAGCCGGACATATGCTGAAGGGGGGCTGGATCAGGCTTTATTGTCCAGCTGCATGCCAGGAGTGAGCACAAAATCTACCTGCATTCTCTGCAGCATGCCATCCTGGAGCAGAGCCATTGCCAAAGGAAGCCGTGAGCCCGTGCCAAGCCAGTGCCGGAGTGGGATCCTAGCAGCACCTGTGGAAGCCGGGAGAGAGGAGCCCACCTGGAGCAGGTTCGTGCAGGATTAATCATCCCGTGGCTTCCCACCAGGGTCCTGTTGCTTCCAAAAGGCCCCACAGTGTCACTGTGGCCCCTCGGTTCCACCAGGTTCCATAGCGTCACTGTGGTGCCCAGGGTTCCGTCAGCTTCGCCAGCATCCCCACGGTCTGCAGAGCTCCCCGAGCTTCTGTGGTGTCACAGTGGAGGCAGGGTTGCATCAGGTTCCATAGCATCAGCACGGTCTCCAGGGCTCCCAGAGGTTCTGTGGTGTCACAGTGGAGGCAGGGTTGCATCAGGTTCCATAGCATCACCACAGTCTCCAGGGCTCCCTGAGCTTCTGTGGTGTCACAGTGGAGGCAGGGTTGCATCAGGTTCCATAGCATCAGCACGGTCTCCAGGGCTCCCAGAGGTTCTGTGGTGTCACAGAGGAGGCAGGGTTGCCTCAGGTTCCATAGCATCACCACGGTCTCCAGGGCTCCAAGAGCTTCTGTGGTGTCACAGAGGAGGCAGGGTTGCATCAGGTTCAATAGCATCAGCACGGTCTCCAGGGCTCCCCTGAGCTTCTGTGGTGGTGTCACAGAGGAGGCAGGCTTCCTTGTAGTTCCCCAGCATCACAAAGGCTCTCCTGGGAGCCACGGGTCACAAAGCACCGTGGGCTCTGTGCAGCCCCGCTGTGTCACAATGGCCGCTGGCTTCCACGAGCCCCCGCAGTGTCCCAGTGGGCCCCGTGGCTTTAGGAGTGGGTGGCTGGGAGTTGGTGCCAGCGGCTGGGGGAGCAGCAGCAGGGACTGTGTGTGGACAGTGCCATGGCCACTTGTGTGGCCACTGGTGTCTCTGTGTCAGGCACAGCCGTGGTGTGTAACACCGGCTCTGGGTCCTTTGGCTGTGCAGGTGGCAGTCACGGCCTGGAGCAGGGCTGCTCCCGGGGGACAGCCTGGGGCAGGAGGCTGCTGGAGATTCATTCCCCACACTCCTTGTCATGAGGTGCTCAGAGTGATTGGAAAGGCTGTTGGCAGCAGGCAGTTCTCTGGGTTCAAGCTGTGGAGCTGTCAGCGGGAATGCAAAGGCCAAGCTGGTGAGCCTTTTGTCCTGGTGCCTTTAGTGTGTGAGCAGTCCCTGGTGCCGTTGTCTTTGGATCCTGAGTGTGGGAGAGGCAAGGCTTAGGATGGTGCGTAGAGCTGAGAAGGAAAGTGCCGAGAGCAGCGTGTGTGCTGCTGCTTTGAGGGGTGCAGTTGAAGTTGTAGGCAGCAAGAGCTTTCTCAGCTGGCCCTTTTGTGAGCTCTGCTTTTGCCAGATGACTTCCATCTTACCCTCTTACCATCTTAGCCTCTCATTTTTGCATATCCCAAACCCCCTTCCAAACATCCAGCAGCTGCTTGTAAAGAAGAAGTCCTAGAACAAAAAGCCAGTGCTGCCTTTCATAGCCCCTTTGCTGTCTATGAAGTAGAGGAAAGAAGCTAGTGAGACGCACTTTCTTTCTCAACTCCATAGAGCGCATCCTTCTCTCAAGGTGGCAGAGTCCTTGGCGGAAGTGAAGCATCTGCAGCTGCAGTTCAGACTGAGAGATGTGCCAGGACAGGAAACATTTGCTGACCTTCCCTGTTCCCTGTGCAACATGATTCTCGCATCCCAGTCACTTTCACATACCTTCGGTATCCCTGAGTCCAAGCAGCTAAAGCTCACAGAGACAGAAGTGTCAGGAAGGAAAACGTTGCAAAAGCACCCCCTTCTCTTATCAGCATATAAATTGTGCACAACAGGCTGCGGCACCGAACCTTCCTTCTCAGATAGACATGCCATCACACTTTTCACTCTTGCAGCTCGGTTGAAAAGCTCCAGCAGCTGCTCCCGCAATAGCAAAAGGTTCTAGAAGTGAAAGCCAGTTTGGGGCTGCACCTTCTCCTTGCCGCATGTAAGCCACACCAAACTCCCTGATGCACTCTGTCCTCCCCTTCTCAAAGGAGTAGACGGTGGCATCAGGACACACCTGTGTCCCAGCAGCTGGGTGCCCAGCCGGGAGCAGGAGCAGGGCTGGGGCTGCTCCCAAAGTTGCCCCGCCCCAATGCCAGAGCCGGACATATGCTGAGGGGGGGCTGGATCAGGCTTTATTGTCCAGCTGCATGCCAGGAGTGAGCACAAAATCTACCTGCATTCTCTGCAGCATGCCATCCTGGAGCAGAGCCATTGCCAAAGGAAGCCGTGAGCCCGTGCCAAGCCAGTGCCGGAGTGGGATCCTAGCAGCACCTGTGGAAGCCGGGAGAGAGGAGCCCACCTGGAGCAGGTTCGTGCAGGATTAATCATCCCGTGGCTTCCCACCAGGGTCCTGTTGCTTCCAAAAGGCCCCACAGCGTCACTGTGGCCCCTCGGTTCCACCAGGTTCCATAGCGTCACTGTGGTGCCCAGGGTTCCGTCAGCTTCGCCAGCATCCCCACGGTCTGCAGAGCTCCCCGAGCTTCTGTGGTGTCACAGTGGAGGCAGGGTTGCATCAGGTTCCATAGCATCAGCACGGTCTCCAGGGCTCCCAGAGGTTCTGTGGTGTCACAGTGGAGGCAGGGTTGCATCAGGTTCCATAGCATCACCACAGTCTCCAGGGCTCCCTGAGCTTCTGTGGTGTCACAGTGGAGGCAGGGTTGCATCAGGTTCCATAGCATCAGCACGGTCTCCAGGGCTCCCAGAGGTTCTGTGGTGTCACAGAGGAGGCAGGGTTGCATCAGGTTCCATAGCATCACCACGGTCTCCAGGGCTCCAAGAGCTTCTGTGGTGTCACAGAGGAGGCAGGGTTGCATCAGGTTCAATAGCATCAGCACGGTCTCCAGGGCTCCCCTGAGCTTCTGTGGTGGTGTCACAGAGGAGCCAGGCTTCCTTGTAGTTCCCCAGCATCACAAAGGCTCTCCTGGGAGCCACGGGTCACAAAGCACCGTGGGCTCTGTGCAGCCCCGCTGTGTCACAATGGCCGCTGGCTTCCACGAGCCCCCGCAGTGTCCCAGTGGGCCCCGTGGCTTTAGGAGTGGGTGGCTGGGAGTTGGTGCCAGCGGCTGGGGGAGCAGCAGCAGGGACTGTGTGTGGACAGTGCCATGGCCACTTGTGTGGCCACTGGTGTCTCTGTGCCAGGCACAGCCGTGGTGTGTAACACCGGCTCTGGGTCCTTTGGCTGTGCAGGTGGCAGTCACGGCCTGGAGCAGGGCTGCTCCCGGGGGACAGCCTGGGGCAGGAGGCTGCTGGAGATTCATTCCCCACACTCCTTGTCATGAGGTGCTCAGAGTGATTGGAAAGGCTGTTGGCAGCAGGCAGTTCTCTGGGTTCAAGCTGTGGAGCTGTCAGCGGGAATGCAAAGGCCAAGCTGGTGAGCCTTTTGTCCTGGTGCCTTTAGTGTGTGAGCAGTCCCTGGTGCCGTTGTCTTTGGATCCTGAGTGTGGGAGAGGCAAGGCTTAGGATGGTGCGTAGAGCTGAGAAGGAAAGTGCCGAGAGCAGCGTGTGTGCTGCTGCTTTGAGGGGTGCAGTTGAAGTTGTAGGCAGCAAGAGCTTTCTCAGCTGGCCCTTTTGTGAGCTCTGCTTTTGCCAGATGACTTCCATCTTACCCTCTTACCATCTTAGCCTCTCATTTTTGCATATCCCAAACCCCCTTCCAAACATCCAGCAGCTGCTTGTAAAGAAGAAGTCCTAGAACAAAAAGCCAGTGCTGCCTTTCATAGCCCCTTTGCTGTCTATGAAGTAGAGGAAAGAAGCTAGTGAGACGCACTTTCTTTCTCAACTCCATAGAGCGCATCCTTCTCTCAAGGTGGCAGAGTCCTTGGCGGAAGTGAAGCATCTGCAGCTGCAGTTCAGACTGAGAGATGTGCCAGGACAGGAAACATTTGCTGACCTTCCCTGTTCCCTGTGCAACATGATTCTCGCATCCCAGTCACTTTCACATACCTTCGGTATCCCTGAGTCCAAGCAGCTAAAGCTCACAGAGACAGAAGTGTCAGGAAGGAAAACGTTGCAAAAGCACCCCCTTCTCTTATCAGCATATAAATTGTGCACAACAGGCTGCGGCACCGAACCTTCCTTCTCAGATAGACATGCCATCACACTTTTCACTCTTGCAGCTCGGTTGAAAAGCTCCAGCAGCTGCTCCCGCAATAGCAAAAGGTTCTAGAAGTGAAAGCCAGTTTGGGGCTGCACCTTCTCCTTGCCGCATGTAAGCCACACCAAACTCCCTGATGCACTCTGTCCTCCCCTTCTCAAAGGAGTAGACGGTGGCATCAGGACACACCTGTGTCCCAGCAGCTGGGTGCCCAGCCGGGAGCAGGAGCAGGGCTGGGGCTGCTCCCAAAGTTGCCCCGCCCCAATGCCAGAGCCGGACATATGCTGAGGGGGGGCTGGATCAGGCTTTATTGTCCAGCTGCATGCCAGGAGTGAGCACAAAATCTACCTGCATTCTCTGCAGCATGCCATCCTGGAGCAGAGCCATTGCCAAAGGAAGCCGTGAGCCCGTGCCAAGCCAGTGCCGGAGTGGGATCCTAGCAGCACCTGTGGAAGCCGGGAGAGAGGAGCCCACCTGGAGCAGGTTCGTGCAGGATTAATCATCCCGTGGCTTCCCACCAGGGTCCTGTTGCTTCCAAAAGGCCCCACAGTGTCACTGTGGCCCCTCGGTTCCACCAGGTTCCATAGCGTCACTGTGGTGCCCAGGGTTCCGTCAGCTTCGCCAGCATCCCCACGGTCTGCAGAGCTCCCCGAGCTTCTGTGGTGTCACAGTGGAGGCAGGGTTGCATCAGGTTCCATAGCATCAGCACGGTCTCCAGGGCTCCCAGAGGTTCTGTGGTGTCACAGTGGAGGCAGGGTTGCATCAGGTTCCATAGCATCACCACAGTCTCCAGGGCTCCCTGAGCTTCTGTGGTGTCACAGTGGAGGCAGGGTTGCATCAGGTTCCATAGCATCAGCACGGTCTCCAGGGCTCCCAGAGGTTCTGTGGTGTCACAGAGGAGGCAGGGTTGCATCAGGTTCCATAGCATCACCACGGTCTCCAGGGCTCCAAGAGCTTCTGTGGTGTCACAGAGGAGGCAGGGTTGCATCAGGTTCCATAGCATCAGCACGGTCTCCAGGGCTCCCCTGAGCTTCTGTGGTGGTGTCACAGAGGAGCCAGGCTTCCTTGTAGTTCCCCAGCATCACAAATGTCGAAATTGATGGCGATGATGGTGATGAGGGTGTGGGTTCGGTCGGGCCCGGCTGGAGATGGACGGCGACGAGAGATCTCTATAAGCAGGTCTTTGGAGCATGCAGTTTATTGCAGAGGGCGTGGGTACAGGGGCACTGCTTAGAGCTGCCAGCTGCAGCTCCAAGCAGGCCCAAGGTGTAAGAGAGGGAGAGAGAGTGAGCGAGAGAGCTAGAGCAAGAGGCTGAGAGCTAAGAGTGTAAAGAGCAAGAGAGACAAACTAAGAGGAGAGCTGAATTAAGAGGAAGAAGAAGAGCAAGAGAGTTACTAAGAGAGCTACTAAGAGGAGAAGAGCATTACTAAGAGAGCTACTAAGAGAGTTACTAAGAGCGTTACTAAGAGGAGAAGAGCATTACTAAGAGGAGAGGAGTTAAGAGAGCGAGGAGCTTGTTACAATACAATAAATCATCTTCTGTAGTGAATATTCTAATTCTCAGTAGCCAATCTAATACAAGGTACAAATCCTATAGCATTTACATACAGCCTATAAGAGTTCTTACATTACCATAGAGTGTTACATTTTAACTTCTAAAAACTACTCTTTGGACCCCTTCTGCTGAGCTAGTAGGGTCTGCTCTGACCCTTGGACCTGTCTGCAAGCAGAGGGTATTGTTCAATCAAGAGGGGATTACCTTCAGCCGGCTATACCATTGTTTTCCAGTTGTTCAGTAACTAAGACTCTATATCTCAAAGATGGCCTTCATTTCGATGTCGCTCACAGTTTTCATATTCCCAGAATCTTTTGTTAGGCAATCATATTTATAAGGCTTTCCTGTTTCATCTTCCCCAACATCTCCCCCGTTCTGATGAACAACTAAGATATTAGATACAGTCCTACTCGTTATTTTTTGCACACACTGAAGCATACAAGGTACTGCTACTAAAACTATAATTATTACTACTAGAATAATCAAGCCTATTTTACAGAGTTCCCTTAGCCAAGGTGCAAAGCTCCAATCATCAAACAAACTGTCCAGCCAAGACGGGTCATCTGTTCTAATTTGGTTAGCTAGATCCTTTAGGTTTTGTAGCTGTTTGTGAATGGAAACAGAATGATCGGATAAGTTCATACAGCATAATCCTTCAAAATCTTCACAGCCGTGCCCATGTGCTAATAAAAGATAATCAACGGCAGCTCTATTTTGTAAAGTGGCATGTCTGACTGCCTCTTCATCGGTTAACAGATCACTGATCATAGTAGAGGTGGCATTTACCTCCTTGCTGAGCCAACATCCCAACTTGTTTAACTGTTTTAAAGCAATTGAGGAGCTTAACTGAGGTAGAAAAATGCTTGCAACAATTGATTTTCCAGAGTTCCAAGGGTGGAAGTCACTATCACAGTCACTATCGTACTGATGTCCCCAGGAAGATCTGATCTTTCTGCTTTTCTTTTTGATTACCTCTTTGACACTGGGAGCAATAATTGTAAGTTGTCCCAGAGCACAAGGGCCACCATCTATTTTTGAAGGTATACCTTGCCAGGCCCTGTCTCCACAGATGAGCCAAATTCCTCTGGGGAATCGAATAGGAAGTTTGCTAAAACGATCTGCATGAGGTTCGTCATATATAAGAAGCTTAACTTGACTACACCAAGAAGTTACATTGCTATAAGCTGGGTGATATGGGGTAACATTTAAATGGGGACCGTTTTCTCCTTGAAAGTGAAAGAAATAGCAGGTATCCATAGTTAACGAACCTAGGATTTCTAGCTCTTGAAGGTCAGATTTATCAATTTTAGAATTATCAATATAAGTTTGGTGTCTATGGCTGGGAGTTGGAGATACATGATGATCGTCATATGGCCAATACTTATCAAGAGTAATATTATCAAAACCTTCTGGAAGAG